>NW_010327444.1:0-2553 GCF_000700745.2 Antrostomus carolinensis | reverse complement strand
GGTGGGGTGGGGTGGGGTGGGGAAGGTCTTCTCCAGAAAATCAAACCGAATCCTGCCAATGGACATTAGGACATCCCAACCGTGCTCCTTCATGTCTAGTCTAGGAGAAACCACCTCCATGGGTGTTGGGGAGATGGTGGTGAGCAGCTGGGGAGGCATAAGGAGGAAAGAAGATGAGGTTGGGAAGCGTGGGAGATCCCACCAGCTCCTTCCCAAACTTACAAAGACCTCAAAATATCTAAGGTGGCTTCATCACTTGACCATCCCACCTTCCTCATGTTACCTACCTTGACCAACACCCCAAACTTGAGCCCTCCCAGCCACATTTGGAACATGATGACACCGTCAACCAAATGACACCATTTGGGGTCAAAGATCTCCACTTGGTGGCTTTGTTGGTAAGAAACAAACCCACGTGACCATCTCTGGTGGTTCCCAACCAGGCGTCGTGGTTTGGTTGCTGGAGATACTTTGGCGTGGACCCGACGTGGTTTATTTAATGTATTTATTGTATTTATTCAACGGGATCCCACCAACGGTTGGAGGAACCCAACGTGGTTGGAGGAACCCAATGTGGTTGGGTTGAGCTGGAGGTTGTTTGGGGTCAGGAGTTGGGACAAGAGGGACATGTTGATGGCTCCTCTTGGGTTAAGTTGATCAACCACCGTGCAAAGAGAGGTCATGGTGGGAAGCCATCGGTGATGGGGAGGAGGTAGAACCAATCATGGCTGGAAAGAAAACCCCCAGGAGATGATGGAGAACATCACCTGTAGGTATTTCAAAGAGGTGAAAGCTTGAGGTGAAGCTCAGAGGTGGGAGGAGGACGTAGATCTGGAGATTTCTTGGTGGGTTTGGTGTCATGGTTGCCTGGTCCATCTCTTCCCAAGATGAGCAGGAGATGTGGTTGTATTGTGAATAAAACTTAGACTAGTTCAAAACCCAACAGGTGGCTTCTGCTTCTCCTTGGATCATCTCCAGCTCTTCACATGCCTGGAAAACCAGAAGTTTGAGGTGGTCACCTTGGGTGAGGTGACCAAAATAACCTTCTCCATTCCATGGAAACTCCACCAACCCAACAGCCTGCACCAGTTCATGGTCTGGTGGTGGTGGTGGTGGTGGTGGTGGTGATGATGAGTCACCTGCCTGGAGGTGAATGGTTGGAGCTACATGTCCCCCAACACCTGTGTTGTCCCCCTGAGGATGCCCCATCTCCTCTTGGTCATGTCCCACACCAATGTTGGCTGGGTTGTCCCAAATCCACCCAACCCCAAACCACTTCTGCCTTCATTGGGTCCAGGAGGATCTCCAAGGGGAAAGATCCTCTGCCTTCCTGGGCTCTAGAGACCTTCACTTGGTCCAGAGGATCTCCAAGGAGAAAGATCTGCCTTCATGGGCTCTAGAGACCTTCATTGGGTCCAGGAGGATCCTCTGCTTTCATTGAGTCTAGAGACCTTCATTTGGTCAAGAGAGAATCTCCATGAAGGAAGACCTTCTGCCTTCATTTGGTCCAGGGATGATCTCCAAGGAGGATCTTCTGCCTTCACAAGGTCCAGAGAGGATCTATTCTTGGGATGTGACTCCTGGTTTTCTTGGGATGTGGACATCTCCTTGGGCAACTCATTGGGTAACAACTTGGGTATCTCCTTTGGCATCTTCTTGGACATCTCCTTGGGCAGCTCCTGGGGTATCTCCTTGGCCATCTCCTTCAGAAACTCCTTGGGCAGTTCCTTGGGCATCTTTGGCATCTCCTTGGGTATCTCCTTGGGAAACACCTTGGGCATCTTCCTGGACATCTCCTTGGGCATGTTCTTGGGCATCTTGGGCATCTCCTTGGGTATCTCCTTCAGAAACTCCTCGAGCAACACCCCTTGGGCATGGCCTTGGGTATCACCTTGGGCATCTCCTTGGCCAACTCCTCGGGCATCTCCTCGGGCAGCTCCTTGGGCATCTCCTTGGCCATCTCCTTGGCCAACTCCTTGTTCATCTCCTTGGCCAACTCCTTGGGCATCTCCTTGGGCACCTCCTTGGCCATCTCCTTGGGCAACTCCTCGGGCATCTCCTTGGGCAACTCCTTGGGCATCTCCTTGGCCATCTCCTTGGGCAGTTCCTTGGGCATGTCCTTGGGCAGTTCCTTGGGCAACTCCTCGGGCATCTCCTTGGGCAACTCCTCAGGCACCTCCTTGGGCAACTCCTTGGGCATCTCCTTGGCCATCTCCTTGGGCAGTTCCTTGGGCATGTCCTTGGGCAGTTCCTTGGGCAACTCCTCGGGCATCTCCTTGGGCAACTCCTCAGGCACCTCCTTGGGCAACTCCTTGGGCCTCCTTGGGCATCTCCTTGGGCATCTCCTTGGTCAACTCCTCAGGCATCTCCTCGGGCAGTTCCTTGGGCATCTCCTTGGCCAACTCCTTGGGCACCTCCTTGGCCATCTCCCTGGCCAACTCCTCGGGCATCTTCTTGGGCACCTCCTTGGGTATCTCCATGGCCATCTCCTCACCAAGGAGGCCACAGCATTAACCCCGAAGGTACCTTCACCCCCATCTCTGATAGATTTGG
>NW_010327443.1:0-454 GCF_000700745.2 Antrostomus carolinensis | reverse complement strand
CTGGCACTGGGATGGCACTGGGCAGCACTGGCCTATGCTGGGAGCGATGTGGCAGAGCTGGCGCGGCCCTGGGCACATCAAGGTCCCCGTGTCTGTCCCCATGGTCCGTCCATGTCCCCATTGGATGTCCCCGAGGTCTGTGCCTCTGTCCCCACGGTCTGTCTGTCCCCATGTCCCTTCTCCTTGTCCCATGTCACCGTGTCCATCCCCACATCCCTGTCCACCCATCCCCAGGACGTGTCCCCGTCCCTTCCCTGTCCCCACCCCCCTCTCCCCTCCATCCTGGGGGTCCTGGCACAGAGATGGGGACAGGGACAGAGACAGGGACAGAGATGGGGACAGGGATAGGGATGGGGACAAGGATGGAGACAAGGACAGGGTTGGGGACAGAGACAGGGACAAGGACAGAAACAGGGACAGGGATGGGGACAGGGATGGGGATGGGGATGGCAGG
>NW_010327442.1:0-526 GCF_000700745.2 Antrostomus carolinensis | reverse complement strand
TGGAGCTGGACCTGGGCACCCGCAGGAACATCACAGGTGAGTGGCGACCAGCAGACCCCATCCCCAAACCACCCTGACCACTGTCCCCACCATGGTGACATGAGTGCCAGCCTCACTGACCCCCCCAAAAAAAACTACCCAGAGCATTTGCAACTCCCCATAACACCCAAGGAAGGATTGGAGCTCCTCGTGCCATGGTTATACTGGTGCAAACTGGGATGCAGACAGCACCAAACCCCTTTGGTTGTCCCTTGTCCCCCCCCCAATCTGCAGTTTCTGGGGTGAACAAGTTAATATTATGCTCTTGCATCTGATGCCAGCCAGCGGCCTTTGTTCGGGCTTCTTTGCGGAGGAGGCCTGCCGAGAGCGGGGGCTTTGTGCGGCGGCGGCTGGTGGCCACGGCGAGGAAAATGGGGACATTGTCCAGCCGGAGACTGGAGGAGGGAGGAATGCGGGGCTGGCAGCCGGGGCCGGAGGTTATCAGCTCCTTCAGGGCAGAGTGGGGGGTCTGGTACTTGAATTTGCC
>NW_010327441.1:0-228 GCF_000700745.2 Antrostomus carolinensis | reverse complement strand
CTGTTTGTGTCCCACTGCCAGTGACAAGGGTTGAAGGAGTGGGGTGCCCGATGCCCAGATGCATTCCCAGCCTGGCCACCCCTTTACAGGGCAGTACCCCTGCCTGGCACCATGGCAAGTGGTGCCCATGCTGGCGATCTGCAGCATCTGGTACCCTGGCACCATGGCAAGCAGTGCCCATGCCGGCGATCTGCAGCATCTGCCCCGGTGCCAGGGTGTATTTTCCTT
>NW_010327440.1:895-1629 GCF_000700745.2 Antrostomus carolinensis | reverse complement strand
AGGGGTGTTCCCAGCCCTGGGCAGGGGGGGGCTGCTGCACAGGACCCTTCACCCCAGGCCCCAGCACGGCTATGGTGGGGGACATGAGTGGTCCCACAGGAGCTGGGGAGATGGGGCAGGACGTGCAGCTCCATGAAGGACAACACGTGCCAGCACCTTCGTGACATGTTGTGATGACTGGCACAGCCAGATAGTGGTGGCACACCCCCCCTTCCCTGCCAGCCTGCCGTGTGCAGACAGTGCTGGGGTTGTCCCATGTCCCCTCACTTCGAGCTAGCACGTGATGTCATGCCCACTCCATGATGCCACTGATCTCTATGACATCACAACTCCCTCCTTGCTCCTGCCCTGGCCATAACGTGCCTCTGAGCGCGTCTGCCTGCCAGCACCCAGGGGCTGGCCCCGGCACCATCCATCACGCAGCATGGGCACACATCATTTATAACTGGCACCTTCATTTAAAGGGCTATTATCATCCTAATTCCCCCCATTAATCATGGGACTCTGTGTGAGGAGCACCAGATCTCTGACCCACAACCACTGCAGGATGGGGGGGGACACACACCAGCCTGATACCCTCAGACCCTGACACCCTCCTGGTAATGCTGCCAAAGGTGGAGGAGATGATGCCCTTCCTTGCCTCCACAGGCTCTGGGAGCCAGCAACTCAGTGCAAGGAAGTGGCCGCTCTCCCTTGGCCTTTCCTGGTCCCAGTGCCACCAGCCTGGGCAGCAT
>NW_010327440.1:473-808 GCF_000700745.2 Antrostomus carolinensis | reverse complement strand
GGGGGGGGGGTAGGGTCAGCTCTTCCATGGCTGCCCTTGTACCAGGAGGTGTTTCCTGGAACCGACCCCACAATTAACCACCAACTTGGCTCCATCCCAGAATATTGATTTTTTTTTTCCATAATTCTCTGAAGAAAGCCCGAGCCCAGAGCTGCGATTTCCAAAGCCTGTTTTATAAATAACCAGGGTCACCAGCTGCCAATTGCTGTAATGCTGCCTTGATACAATTTAATAAACATAATAGCCTCTTCCTTCATTGTGACAAAGATACCGGTGAGGACGGAGCTGCGCAGAGGAACACACGGCTGAGACACGCACACGGCTGAGACACACAC
>NW_010327440.1:0-292 GCF_000700745.2 Antrostomus carolinensis | reverse complement strand
ACATGTCGGAGACGCACACAGCTGAGACACACACACACACACATGGCTGAGACACACACACACGGCTGAGACACACGCACACGGCTGAGACACACACGCACACGGCTGAGACACGCACACGGCTGAGACACGCACACGGCTGAGACACACACACACGGCTGAGACGCGCACGGCTGAGACACACGCATGGCTGAGACATGCACATGGCTGAGACGCACACGTCTGAGACACGCACACACACACATGGCTGAGACACACACACACGGCTGAGACACACGCACACGGCTGAGAC
>NW_010327439.1:15619-17446 GCF_000700745.2 Antrostomus carolinensis | reverse complement strand
AGAAAAGAAAAGAAAAGAAAAGAAACCAAAATATTTCCTCCTTGTCATCTGAATAACTATGGCAAAATTGAGCCGGCAATGTGCGATTGCAGCCCAGAAGGCTAACCATATCCTGAGCTGCATCAAGAGAAGAGTGGCCAGCAGGTAGAGGGAGGTAATTCTCCCTCTCTGCTTCACTCTCGTAAGGCCCCACCTGGAGTACTGTGTCCAGTTCTGGGGCCCCCAATACAATAAAGACATGGACCTTTGTTAAAATGAGTCCAGAGGAGGCCACGAGGATGATCTGAGGGCTGGAGCACCTCTCCTATGAGGACAGGCTGAGAGAGTTGGGGCTGTTCAGCCTGGAGAAGAGAAGGCTCCAAGACCTTCTAGCGGCCTTCCAGTACCTGAAGGGGGCCTACAAGAAAGCTGGGGAGGGACTTTTGAAAAGGGCAGGGAGTGACAGAACAAGGGTAATGGGTTTAAGCTGAAAGAGGGGAGGTTTAGATTAGATATTAGGAAGAAATTCTTTCCTGTGAAGGTGGTCAGACACTGGAAGAGGTTTCCCAGAGAAGTTGTGGATGCCCCCTCCCTGTAAATGTTTAAGGCCAGGCCAGATGGGACTTTGAGCAACCTGGTCTAGTGGAAGGTGTCCCTGCTCATGGCAGCGGGTTTGAAACTAAATGGTCTTTAAGGTCCCTTCCAACCCAAACCATTCTATGATTCTATGAAAACACTGACAAAACTCTGATTAGGATGACACAGTCAGCTATAATGAGAAGCATGACACTGAGTCTATTCCAGTAAACTCAAAGCATTCAGGGAATTACCAAGATCATTCCTGTTTAGTTGCTAGTTTTGGCTTGAGCTACCCAAGTGATGCCCAGAGATAGTTCAGGGGTTGCCAGGGTTTGGCAATCACTCCAATTTCTTGTGTGCACACAGCACTCCCTGGTCCCTCTCATTTACTTTTATGAGGAAAGCCTGAAATATGCAGTAGAGATATTTTGAAACTGAAGTTTCAAAAGTTAGAGAAAAAAGGCTGATGTAGGAGAAGCAACACAGAGAGGGAAAGATGAAGAAATTAGGTCCAAAAACTATTCTGGGGGAGATTTTGGAGAAGAAATATTGGAAAGTGAATGAAAACAGATGAAGGTTTTGGAGGATTAAAATGATGCATTTCTCTCTCTTTGGTTTCTGTAATGTATTCTATAGTAAATACTATACACCAGGTGGAATTATATGACTCTAAGGATTTATGCTGTACAGTCTACTGCTTTCAATGACTACTGCTTTGTTAAGAAAATATGTTGACCCTGGAACAACACAGAGAAGTGGCAATAAGGCATTTTAAAAACCTTTCTGCTGAGAACCAGTTGGACTGAATGGATTACCTTGGACCTGAGCTTAAAAGTGTTCACAAAAGGTCCTACAGCTATAAATAACAAAATACCCTGAATTTTACTTTCTGTTGGCAAAATGTTATGGAGCTATGCTGCAAACGAAAGAAAACGATGTTCACATATGTGCTGTGTCTGCACACTGCATTTTTGTAGTGGCACCTGAGGCAGATGAGAATTTAGATCCAGCACAGAGAGCCTCTATTGTAGGCAGCTACAGAGACGCTGACAGCGGGGGGCCACGGGGGCTACCTAGCTCTGCTGTCAGGGCCTTTGCCCTTGTTAGTAATGAACTGACTGCTTATAAATGTATTTGGTTTCATTGAGTTTGAAAGACTGCGAAACATTACAAAATCCTAAAGAAAAACATAAACTCGAATCCCTCTGAAACATAATTTACTTTTTCTGCCAAATCTCCACTAAAGGCACAATTTGCAAACTGATAGAT
>NW_010327439.1:2704-15589 GCF_000700745.2 Antrostomus carolinensis | reverse complement strand
TGGCTTAAGAAGAATTAGTATTTCTCAGCCAATCAAACAACTTGTAATAATCGTTTCTGTTTCAGACCTGGTTTGGCTTTCATTTCTCTTAAATAGCAGTATTTGCAGTAATATCTTTTAAAGTCACTTCCACTCAACAAGTGTTTCTTGGCAAACAGGATCTTTGTTTCTTTGTTATTGTTGTTTTCTTTAACGAGTACTTAAAATCTGATTTTGAATTCCAAGTACAACTTTAACCAGGAACTTCTGTTTTGAGTTTAAAGTTGGTTTCAGTTTGTAGATGGTCTTATTCACATTCTATGTTGTAAAGATATGGAACAAGTTTTCTTTTAAATTATCTCCACAAAAAATAGGGAAAAGATACCTTTTAAAAGGCAAAATGGTACAGAACGACTAGCTCATTGCATCATTGAATTACCCCTGCCATATACGCTCTCACAGTACTGACTTTCTGTGTAAAACATCTGTCTTTTGGCAGTGATAACCTCTTTGGTTTGGTAACTTTTAGCATTCATCTGGCATAACTAAAGAAACTTAGTGCTGCTGCAGTAGGTGGCTGTCACAGAATCATAGAATGGTTTGGGTTGGAAGGACCTTTAAAGGTCATCTACTTCTAACCCCCCTGCAGTGAGCAGGGACATCTTCAACTAGATCAGGTTGCTCAGAGCCCCATCCAATCTGACCTTGCATGTTTCCAGGGATGGGGTTTCTACTACCTCTCTAGGCAACCTGTGCCAGGGTTTCACCAACCTCATTGTAGAAAATTTCTTCTTTATATCTGGTCTAAATTTACCCTTTTTTACTTTGAAACCATTAACCCTCTGATCATTTTCGTGGCCCTCCTCTGGAGCCGCTCCAACAGGTCCATGTCCATGTCCAGCTATGTCAGGCTCCACACCAAGTAGCCATTGCTCATGTACCGATGGATGCAGGGAGAAGTGCCAGCTTGTCTGGGCCCTTCAGCAGAGGGAGATTTCCAGTGACTTCACTGTTTTATACTTAAAACAGCCCAGGAACTAAAGGATCAAAATTAATTATCAAAACAGCAGAAGAATGTTTGGGTACTGTTGCACATTTGCTCCTCTGCCAGGTAAGACCTACATTTTATCAAATAAAGGAAGCGAATATTTTCTTTCTCTATATATCCTTAAAAATTTGAAAATGTTCATCTGATATGTGCACATTTCACAACAGTTCTCTAAGTGAAACTTTGAGGAAAGAAACAGGAATAGTTTCAATTACTAAAATGTTCCGGTCACAAAGTCTCCAATTCTCTCTACCCTGGTGTTCCAGTTGGCATCTGATTGTGCCAAAAAGGTTACTGAATTTTCTTGATGTGTAGATAAATGCTTGCAAAGTCATAATCCTCTTTCTCTTCCATATTGTTTTTTGTGAAATACAGAAAAAAATCTACCAAGTGTACAGGAACAGTAAACATTGCTTATGTTTATTTGTATTTAAAAATATTTATGTGTATTTTATGATCCAAAATGTTGGAGACATTGGAGTCGTCCTCATTACTGCAGTGAGCTTTGGCTCCATGTGAGGGCCTGCTTGTGTAAACACACATTCATGGTACCTGTTCCCATTTTGACCTTGGGTGGGAAAGAGAGTATTTGTAGGGTGTCATGGTCATCATGGGGATTGCAGCTGAGGAGTGAGATGAGTCTGAGCCATATTCACGGAGAACTAATGCTTGGAGAAGGAGAAATACATGAGAAGGAAAAACTAGGAGAGATGGAGTTAGAATAAATGCATTTTTAATGAGAAAATGCAAAAGGGGGCAGGGAGGTACCAAAGGCAGCAGCAGTAGTCAGGGAGATTAAAAAGATGCAGATTGCTTGATAGAATGGAGAAGGTTTCTGTTTGCTGCAGTGGTTCAACATTCAGACCAAATGAGATCAACAGTGAGAGAAGAGCCCTGCTCAGCTGTCTGGAAGGGAGAGAAGGGGACTCTTCCAAATCCCTTCCTGTTACAGCACACTGTAGTGGAGACAGGACTGACCTCCAAACAAATAGGAAGCTCTGCTTAGTTTTACCCAGAGAAGCTCTCCAAAGCCAGAGCTTTTGATTCCATATTATCAGATTAGAAATATCATAAAAATGGGAATATGGAGACGGGGGCTGCATTATTTCAGGTATTTTCTGTGGGGGTTACAATAGATTATTATTTACGATTTTCCAACACTCAAACATATACTGGTTGTTTCTTGCACAAATAAAGAAAACAGTTTTGAAAACAGCTCCTCTCTTGTTCTTCCACTACTAGTCAGAGATTAAATGTTAACTCCCTCAAATGATGCTCCCCTCAGCCGTTCTATTACAACTTAGTTACACCCCAAGTATGATTTTACATTTCCCTTGTCATATGAAACTCTCACTCTGCAGATTCTATATACTATATTTGGCAATATAATTACTGTAGCCTTAAGCACTTTTTACCCCATAGAATATTTCCTCCTCATTTATATTATTACATTCCAAGAGAGTTTTCAGGAGCCATAGTGATTTCACTTTTATTGCCTCCAAAAAAAAACTTGCTACTCTAAAGCTTCTGGACTACAATAGTGACAAGCCACAGATGTTTCAGAATTGTGTTTAGGCAACATATAAGTATAATTATTGTTGTTACTCTTATTGAGCCTCTTGGCTACAGTTGGGGACAAGGTCCTATTGTGTTAGACTCTGTATTTGCATGTAATAAAAAAGACAAGTATACAATCCCAGACTAATTAATTTAGGGACTGCTCCTGGCAGATGCTGAGCAGTCATGCAGATGGAGCTTTAAGAACCACCTTACACAGCAATAGCAAAGACACATGTCATCTACAGCAATTTGGGCTTATCCAGTGTTCTCCTGTGGTAAAGAAATCTAGCCTGTATGTGTCCAGTACTAACAAGTAGTTTTGTGAAAAGTCTGTTACTTTTAAAAGTTATTCTTTGATATATTATTTACTGAGAGCTGACAATATCCTTGTCTCTGCCCCAAACAAAAATTCTGAATGCATGTAGAGCCCTCCAAGGGGATGTGGCATCTTATCAAGTTGTGGTGGGGGCTACAAGCCCAGATGGCATATTTCCATTCTACTCTTTCATCTCTCTCTGGGAAGATACGTGTGTCCAGTTGGACACTTTTCTAAAATTGCGTTCAATATATTATATGATCAGTTGATACACTTTTTCTTTGTCATTGGAATATCAAAATGAGAAATGGTTGACAATCAACTCTTTTATTTGTAAAACAGACCCACATGGCTAAGAAGTGTTTCCTGCGTAAGGAAAAATTATAGAATGCTCTTCCTTGGTATCATGTCTACACTTTCCAACAAAGAAGGTCTCAGATTAACTTTTTGGCCCTTGATCAGCAATGTACTTGAAAACGTGCTTAACTTTAAGCACTTCCTCAAGTTCCATTGAAGTGTACTGTCAGCACTCAACAAATAATAAATCATAACAACATTTGAAACTAATCCACTTTCCTTTCAGAAAGCTACATGATAATGCCATAGAGCAAATATTATATGCAAAAAATAGTTATTTGTGAAGTCGCTCTATGGTACTTCAACAAGGGCTGAAGTGATTTTCTGAACCGGGTTTTCAAATGGGTTTATATAATACAACAAAATCAAATTGCAATGCATGTTTTTCAAAATGTTGGCCTGATCCTGAAAATTACTAGGTGAGTAATTTAATCAATGTTTTAGCGTATAAATGTAGGCTGCAGCTCAAGCCAGAAGGCAAAGGTGTCAGATCCCATTAACAAGTATAATAAGCAGTATAGGTGATTACGGTAGCTTGCTGAGTACCTGCTGAGAGATGCTGACCTCGAGGGATTGAATGCTCTGTATTTCCCAAAAGATACTTACACCAGGTAGAATAAGAGTAATACAAAGAAGTCCCCTAGTCACTAGTCAAATAGATGTTTATTTTTTGCGAAGCTTACAAGGCAAAACTGCAGTTGCAGCTCTTTGCCTCAGTAGGAGCTGAAGTTCCCAATATGCTGCAGTGCTGGAAGTCTGGCTGGATGGCCAAGTGTCTGGTTTTTTTTTTCATTTAACATGGTCAGATGACATTTTCAAGGAATGCCTATACTAAATGACATCACTGTTGAGAAGCAGGCTAAATTAGCTCATCTTTTGCTCCTGCTGGTGCAGCTAAATTGCTAAGTCTAAAAGTAGACCAGGAAAAAAAACCCAATAAACTTTGCACTGTGGAGTAGAGTTTTCCTCATTCTCCACTCTGAAGGGCACAGGTGCTTGTGCTGTGAAGCTCACTCTGGGAGGACGATCCAAGAAACAGCACAGGCTGCCTGCAAAGGGTATTGCCTGGGCTGCCAGTGCTGCTGGTGCTGCCCAGCTGCTCGTGGGTTCCTCACTGTCTCTGTGCAGGCGCTGCTCAGGACACTGGCAAAAGAGCAGCCTGCAAAGCACAGTAATGAGAAGTGTTGTGAACCTTGTTTGCTAAGGAAAGCTTTCTTTGCTGAGTTTTTGAGCACTTTTGCCACACAAGACGAATTAGACCACGTGTGGCTATGGGACCGGGAGTTGAGCAGGAGAAGAAAGGGAGAGAGGAGGGATAAGAGCAAAGCAAGGGAGGGGAAGAAAAATCAAATGGTGGTGTGGTTTTCTCACATGGTAATTATTTACTTTTCAACAACAATATGAAAAGCATGCACGGCTGGAGGTTTGGTACTTCCAAGAGTATTCAGGGGCCGTTTTGGGTTCCCCCGCTTTCCTGGAGCATGCAGAAGAAAAAATGCAAGAAGCCTGTGGGCAAAAGGTGCCCTCTTCGATCTCCAAGTTCTTTCCCTGCAGCAGGCTAAGCCCAGTTCCCGTGCACTCTCCAGGGCAGGGCTGCAAAACTTCCTGCGGTGTGGACAGACTGGCAAGGACCCAGCACACCCCTCACCCCGCATGCCAATCAGCTGTGTCAGCTGAAATAATGCTGTGTGACACAGTCATACTTGGCTCCTGAAAAAAAAAAAAGGCTTGCTGGATTCTTTTACATTTTTAATAATGCATAAGAGAGCCAAGCTATGTTAAACTATCTGCATTAAGTCTCTGCAGTGTTGGGGGTGGCAGCCATTCCTTGCTCCAGAGTATAATCTGGGAATGCAGCTGCACCCTTCCTCCAAGTAAGTGTTAGGACATGTTCTGTCAGCTGTGTCCCAGCTCTGTCCCTTTATTTAGCATTAGAGCATTGTCTGATAGCTCCCAGACACAGTTATGGATGCCTCAGCAAGGCTTCAGGGAGGGCAGGGTGCTCTGGTAATCTATAGGTGTTGCTGGAAGGATAGGTAGGGTTATGCCAGATACTGCTGAGAATGGCACTGCTGGGTTAGGAAATAATAGGATCACAGATGCAGAAAAAGCAGAGCTCAGCTGCTTTGAATGGGCTAAATATGGAGATTTGTGGAATATTAAGAATTATGAGATATCATAATTCATTGTTACTGAGGATGGGCCCTCTGGATACTTATAAAAATTACATTATTTCAAACACAAGATTTGCCATGTTGTGTTGGGTTTCTATAAGGAGGCAAAAGCCAAGCTGTACAGAAAATGTCACCTTTTGGTTAATTCAGTTCTCTAGTCCAAACCTGGGAAGCCCTAACATTGTTTGAAGAATTCTGTGTTCAGAATTTTTACTATCAGCTAAAACCATTTTTTTTTTCCTATGGATTTCCTCTCGAAAAAGCTAAACTCTTGGGGCTGAAGAGCGATATAGTAATTTAAAAAGTTAAATGATTAGACTGAAGAAGATGTCTGCTATGAAAATACTCAGTCTAATTAATCAATTTTTATTATAAGAAAGTTTATTTATCAGCAACAGATAGAAAACTTAGATGAACAAACAATAGATATTTTGGCTTAGTAGTAATGTCAAAATATTTAAAAACATAGTCACTTTAAGTCAAATTAAATAGTTTTCTGGAAAATGTATAGTTTAACCCTACTGAAATGTATTTATGAGAGTTTGAGCAACTGTATTTCATTTTAAAGAAAGAAAATAACAATATTAAGATTTCTTAAATTCTAAAAAATACAAACAAATATTAGAAAAATCACTTAAAAATAACAGTTAATATTTTCTGTTTCAAACGATGCTCAGTCTTTCTTCCTTCTCCCTTTCCCCTTTTCCCTTCCCTCTCCCAAATTAACAAAGTTAACATGAGTTTGTGGAAAGGCTGATTGTCACTGAGTATATGTTTTCCTCTCACATTAAATCCAGTAAAAACACTTGCCCATCTTTAGGTTTAGAGCATGTCAGAGGAAGCAGCTGAGCCTGCAGGAATCCCCCTCCAGCCTGGGTGCAATCAATAGAATGAGGGGCAACTGCCTTGCAATTTTGGCTCTGGGTAACTCTCTGCCCAATAGTTATTCATGAATGTCTACTTTTAACAACTACTAAATCGGGAGAATCTAAAATATGACCCTTGGAACAATTCAGAAGCCAGAAGAGCCTGTGTTGACACATATAGATCAGGGCAAGGCCAAAGGCTCTTATTGTTGCAACAAAGCTTCCAGTCTCTTGTCCTTACTTGTTATGGAAAAATCAGCACAGATTTAGATTTCTCAACCTGGAATTACAGGGTGGGAGGGATATTGTATGAACACAGATTTACTCCCAACACAATGAAATAGGACTGCACTTTAAGACAGAACTATCTTTTTATTCTGCATCTGTAGAGTCCCTTGCACAGTGGGAGACCCTGGCTGACTCCAAGCCCTACTGTTTTGTGAATAATATCAACAACAATAACCATTCCGGCTATTTCTAGTAGGAGCTGGGAGTGTAATTGCCAGTTGCACATCTGATAGCACAAAACTGTTTTGAAAAACATAAGAAAAAAAACCCCCAAAACAAACCAAGAAAGCAAATAAAATAAACTCAATTAAAATCAGCTCTACATCCTCATGAATAGGTTCTTACCCATTGCTGGCTGCCTGTTCCTCTGCACGATTCCTCCATCTGTCTGACAGTTCTGCATTTACTTTCAGCCTTTATTAAGATTCTTTATAGTAAAATGCTTTAGCATTTCTGTGTTGTGCTAAAGAAGATGAAGTTTTAGAAGCAGGCATCTTTAACAGATTTTTATGCTGGTAAATCTCTGTATCATGCCAAGATATGATGAAGAGGCCACCATTTAATTTACACAGGTGTATAACCTAGCAAAGTTTGAACAAACACATTTTTTTTCTATACTTATGGGCATGCATTAGCTTCAAATACATCCCTTATAAGATAGAACCTAGATTTCTAGTGATTTCTATGCTGTATCATAAAACAAAGTGAAATATTTTATTTTGCTAACTTGTGCTAAAATCTTATTCACTACCCTTCATTCACAGTCTTCAACTGCAAATGAGCAACAGTTGTGGTATTACCTTTCTGGGCCATTTCTGGGAGTTTTGAAGTAATTTGAGTGAGATGTTTTGTGTTCCCACCACAGACTCAAGCTACAGTGTGAAGAAATGCACTGCAGAATAAAACTAAATATTAGGTTACTTACCTGAGTAATTAATATAAATGCTTAATTAATAATTTTTCTTTCATATTAATTATTTTTATTATATATTTTTTCTTTCAGGAAATGAAAATCTTTAGTAATATTTTCAGACAGGTCAAAATGATGTTAATTTAAACCTATGCTTTCACAAAAGATCTGCTGATTTAAGGGTCCCTCATTGACCTCTCACTGGCTTTCTCCAATGTCATATTGTTATAGCTAATAGAAGGTAAAGACAGATTAATAACAACCAAAGACTGGTGTACTGAATAAGGACTAAAAATAGCAAGTGCCCTATGAAGGTCATGTCATATATATTGTATGCAAACTGTGAGGAAACAAAGAAGATTAAAGAGCTTAGATAATAAATAAAGAGGAAATGGATCCAGTCCTCTGCTTTTAAAGCCGGATTCATATGAAAACTCAAATGTTCCAAAAATTTGAAACAAATCTGATATGTATAGTTGAAATAATTGTGAGTTAGTTTAGGATGGGGTTCAGGGTTAGTTCAGAGAGAGTTTAAGTTTCCAAGCACAATCCCTTTTTCCTTTTATCCAGATATTCCCACTGGGGAGCTCCTGAACAGGAAGGTCACCAGTCCTAGTCAGAGCCCAGATGAATCTGATGAAAACTCACTTCACCTCCTCCACGAAGGCAACACCACTTATGAACAAGATGAACTGTCCATGTCACTGCACTGAAACATGCATGGAGAAAACACAACATTATTCTTACAGACATTCTTTATATGAGATTAAAATTAAGATATGTTTCCTGAAAGGCTTCACAGTGACTGCCAGCAGCCAAGGGGTTCCTGTCAAAACACTGCAGAGCTACTATAAATTTGTGCAAGGGGCTGGTGTTGACTCCCTGGCAGGGAGGTAGGTTCAGGGATGGTTAGGGAATCCCTTGGGCCAGCTGCCCACCAGCACCCCACAACTGCCTCTGCGTGGGGCACAATGCCTTCATTTTCCCATTCAAGTGCACAGTTAGTGTATGCAGAGTGTCAGCTGTATTTCTGAGTTTTTCAGCTGGAGTTTCTCTTCTGAGAGGGCTCTAACTGGAGCACTATGGTGTCTGTAGATACGCCTGCAGTGACAGAACCATAGGTTGCTTGAGTTCAAACACTAAAATGTGATTTATTTCCCTGGGTGGGTCTGGCATGTGCATTTCAATGTCTGGAATACATACTACATTATTATTAGTGCTCAACTGTGTGTTTTAATAATCTCCTAGGAAACAAGGAAAAGGGGATGTGTGAAATAACCATAACAGTCTAAAGACAAGAATATATACAAATTACAAACTATTTTGTTAATAGAGTGCAAGCAGCCCTAATTATAATGAAGCATAAATTCAGTGCTAGGGCTGTCAGACCTCTAGGAAATAATAGGGTTTTGACTTCCCAAGAAAGAGTTTTTCTCAGTAGTTTCTGATCCTTATGCTTACTGGGTTTGTGTGCAGGAAGTGCATGAACAAATCCCATTCATAAACAAAGGGATTTGTGTGCCCGCCTGCTTCCCTCCCCCCTCGCCTGCAGATACCCTTTTTTGAGACTCTGATCTTTAAAGTTTAGCAAACATTAAAGGAAATTGTTTAACTCTGCTTAATTACCCAAGGATAAAAGTGATGTATTGTTTCAAACAGAATTTAACTCAGCATTAATAATGACAACCCATGTCATTATTAATGGATATGAGAATGAACTGTGAAAAAGAAAGGGTTTTTTTCCTTAGCCATTGTAAGTTTTTGTCATTTTCCAGAAAGAAAAAAGAAGTAAGAAAATAGGGAAATTCATCAACAGTTGTGGAAGAGTTCTCACCAATCCACACTCCCCTCTGTCTGAAATAAGGGAAATCAATCTACTTTGTCCAAAATTGCCAGACTAATTTAAACTAATTTCAAGAGTCATAAACTAGGCCATCAGTGACTAAAATACCTACATATTGATCAAAAAACCCAAAGGTAAACAAAGACAAAAGTTAGGTTTTACTGTGTAAGTCACTAACAAGGTTACTAAAAAAGATACTGGAGCAGTGCAGAACCGTTGTAGGTAACAGGAGTTAGTCTCTGCTGAGAGATAAGAGTTTCAGTAATGTCTAGAAAATTTGGGTCTCCTATTCTTATTTGTGTCCAGTGATGAAGTGCCATCTTAATCACTGAAATTGCTTTGAAATTACTGATCAGAATAAGAGTAATTGAATAGCTCTGTAGGTGAGGGCAGCAGAATCTGATGTATAACATATAGGGCTCTGATCCAGGAAAGAGCATAAGCAAGTGCTTAAATCCATTCCTTTTCAGGAAAGAATTTCAGCACATGCTAAATTTTAAGCATATGCCTAAAGTTAAAGTTAAGCATATGGTTAAATGTTTTCTTGAATGGAGGCTTTCCTGATTCAAGACTTTATAGGGCAACGTATGGCATTTTTTAACAAACCTAAAACATTCTCACTCTTCACAGAAAGACAAAGAAAGTGCACAAATCTTTTTTGAAATACCTGATTCATTGAATTCTATCAAGGAAGGGTAAAGATTTAACATAAAACCTATGAAGTGCAAGAACAACAAAACCAAAATATTCGTCTAGTAGGCTCATTCAATAAGCAGACCCAGATCCACAGAGTTTTCAAAGAAGATAAATTAGTCCCCAATGCACTCATCAAAGAGAACAGCAACATTACCTAGTGTGTTTTGTATTAGTCTTTCACTTTATCTCCTTTACTAGAATTTTTTCATCTTACCTTTTTTTATGTTTGGTGAGAAATTAGGTCATGACTGCAGACAGGGTGCACACAAGACATATAAGTCATAAATTTCCCTACTGCAATCCGTTTTCCATCCTGTTCTCAATTTATTTCTGTTTCGTTAATAACAGCCCCACAGCCTAATTCAGTGAAATAATGCAATGCTTCACCGTGACTAGCCTTGAACTGACTCATGCGATGAGCTTCTTAGGAAGTGGAAGGAGCCTTTCCTTCCAGCTTCTTCCAGTTCCCGGTGCAGGAGGCTCGTGCAGGCTTCCTCAGGAGCACACGTATTACTAGACTGTGAGCCACGTACACAGATGCTCACGTGTGCAGGTCAGGCTGTAGCTCCTACCCTGCCGATCAAGCATTGTGACCAAGCCAGTCATTCCCCAGAAATCTCCCTAATGGAGACAAAAAGGGAGGAAGTGGCAGGGAAAAGGTGAGGCAGAGCAGAAGCAGGAAGGATTTGCATCACTACATGCCTGCATAGCTATAAGCTTGCTGTTATGTTTGATTCTTCCTTCTTTTCTCCATCATAAATCTTTTGGGCATGGTCCTCATACATCCTAATCCAGAAGGTTTGGTTATTGTTAGCATTTTTACATGCTGTTAAATACCCTTTCAAGCTGAGTCCTATTCAGATAACAATAACTTGACTGTAAGTCATGTGGGTGACTGCACTTTGATTTGGTTGAAGAAAACAGTCATCTTTTAAAATGTCAGTCCCACTGGATTATTCAAAAGGGCACAGCTTTATTATGTGTATTCTGTTCATGACCAGTCCAACTAGCAGAAGGATGACATAGTTTACAAGTCAGACACCTTACTTCCAAGTTGGCTTTTGATTCATCCCAACTCCAAACAAAAAACTCCACTGAAAAATGCAGGGAACTTCCCTAATTATTATCATTATAGCACGAATCTAACAAGCAATTTAATTTTATTACTAAAAATACTTCTTTTTGACTTGGCCCTTGCAGATTTCAGCTGAGCCATTCTCAAAAAGTGGCTATTCAGCCTCCTCTTACTGTATTTATTCGGTATTTCTTTCTTTTCTTTGTCCCCCTCAGGAGATCTATGGAGGTCTTGAGCCCAAGGGACTCAGAGACAGAGATCATAGAATCATGTAGTCATAGAATCATAGAATGGTTAGAGTTGGAAGTAAATGATCTTCAAGGTCCCTTCCAACCCAAACCATTCTATGATATGATTCTATTCTATGAAGAATGGACCTGAGGCCAGAGAAGAAAAAGGAAGACACCAAAGACCATTATTACTGTTGTTCTTCCTCTGCCAGCACTGACTTATGGGCAAGAGGCACTGCTCTTCCTTTCCTTTCTCTATTATCTGAAATGGGGGCCAGTCCTGTAAATTATGGGTTTTGTTGTTGTTGTTCAGATTTTTTTAATGTTCAACTTCTGTTCAATTCTAGCTGCTTTACTGCAGCTTGGAGTGGCTGATTATACTAAAATGAGCCAGACCAAATTCCTTACAGATAAGGAATAAAGAAAAAGGAGACTGCAAGGAAAGGAAAAAGGGAAAAAACAGCACTGAGAAAATAATCAATAGAAAAAAACTTGGGCCAGGGCAACTACGCAGTCATCCTGGGGTCAGAAAGACAGAGATGTAATCGAGTGAAGGAACAATCTGAGGAAAATGGAGGCCAGGCAGAAAGGGGCAGAGAAAACAGCAGAGAGCTGTGAGGGGCAAGAAGGGTAGCAGAGAGAGACAGAAGAGAGAATTAGTCAGGATTAAGGAGGTCTGAGATTAAGGGAGGCTGCTGGGGGGGTGAAAGCTTGGTGGTCCTAAGACGATCTCCCCAAACCTGGGGGATGCAAAGCAAGGGATGCACGTGAAGAGAAACTGGTGCAGTAAGGAAAGGTCTAATGCTTTTCAGTTCCTTTCTAGCCTATAAATATCCTTCTCTACTGCTACTCAGCCCTTCAATACTCTATTACTGGTATAAATAATTTTGAAACCAGAATGGGCAGGAGATGACTTTGAAACCAAATATGGTACATTTCTCAAAAAAGACATGCTTCCTAGGAGGTGAAGAAAAGGGAGGAAGGGCTAGGAAGACTGTTAAAGAAAAGCAGTTACAGGAGAAAGAGAGTAAATAGTAAGAGGGACAGATAAAGATAAAGGGAAAAAGATAAAATAGATAAGTGTGATGGATGAGAGGAAGAAAGGAAATAGAAGGAGTTAAAATAATAAGAATGAGAACAAAGGAAAAGAATAGAGAAGAAAGTGGAGAGGAGAAAAACATATATCTAAATGAATACCTGGAGGTCTTTATGATCAATGTATTTTCTTCAACTGAGAATAAATTTATACTGCACTTAAATAGTACAGTGAGTCACCATTTACACCTTCTCAGAGGAAGATTCCAAATTTGAGCTTTTTAGGGTTAAAATCCTCAGACTGATTAAGATCCATTCTCAGCAGGGTATGCTACCACCCAGCCTCAAAATTAATATTTTCCTCCATGTTAGTGTACAAAAGCAGACATTAAAGTGAGCGGAAGGAAACAAATTTTCTCTAAATTGTACCTCTCTTTTTCAATTTGAATTTTAGATTATTTAGTACCTTGGTAATGTTTCACAGGTATAACTAGATACAGAATTTGAT
>NW_010327439.1:0-2670 GCF_000700745.2 Antrostomus carolinensis | reverse complement strand
AAAAAAAAAAAAAAAAAAAGGAAAAAAGAGAAAGGAATTAATTATGTGGTATCTTCAGCTATCTATATAGCCTGTGGCATGGTTATCAATCATGAACAGTGAATTCAGACCTAAACGTTCTCCAAACAAACAACACCTTAAAACAGCAAGCTAAACAATCGAATAAGCTTTATTCTGTTGTTTCCTTTTCGGTAGTACACACAGCAAAGGAGACATAGGAGGAAATCAACTGTAAATGGCATCTTCAGTAATGAAGAAAAAAGCTGGATATCCACAAGTCTGTTTCCTAGGCAACTGAATGGAGGGACAATCAGAACCTCTCAATTGCACCCCATTATAGGTATTTTCTACACAGACCAGTAAAAGGAAGAAAAAAGTGACAGGAAAATCTTCAGCAAAAATCTTTCTGGAGCACTTTGAAAGCATGGAGGAAGCGAACATGTAATCCACAAAATGGCTGCCTGCATGGAGCTCCTGATTGCAATCATCTTCAGAGCAGTAAGAAGAGGGATGACAGGAAAGTCGCACATTTAAACAGTGTGTTCCCAAAGGTCCCAGATTTCATCCCTTACTCTAGGGACGGGGATGTACTGATAATTTTATAGGAATAGCTCACAAATGGACTTTGATGCTGCATAGAGAAGGATTATTCTGAAAATCTGCATTGTAAATTCACTCTGTCTGTTGTACTTTGGCACCTAACCAACCTAATGGTCCAAGATTGTTAATATGACCTGATGAACCACATCTGTTGTTGATCCACTAATATGACTTCTCTGAATAATTTATAGACTGCACAAACTTAGATAAATGAAATAAGCATATGCCGAGGTTGATCACTTTTTTCTGCACTGGGTAATCTCTTAGTACCTAAAGTAGCAGTATATGCTTAGTTCAAGAACATACTGAGGAAAGAAATATATATGCAAGTACTTAGAGGATAAAAATATTAATAGGTATTAAAGCTAGACAGATAAATGAATGAATCTAGATGAGTCATATGGACTTCTTCCATCCCTAAATGTTAATTTTACAATACTAAGTATCACAGTTACCCTGGCCATCCAAAGAGAAGCTCTGGGTATAGCCCAGCTAAGGAAAGCTTAAATTGCTCATTACTCTGTGTGTCCTCCACCTACTTTTTTGTCCTGTCTCAGTAGAATTTTTTTCATTATTTTATTTTATTTCATTTTATTTATTTTATTTTATTTATTTTGTCTTTTTTTACTCTGAGTCAGAGGTCTAATAAGCATCAAAGCAGTTTGCCAAGGCTGACCACGTTAGTGCAGTCATCATTTTAACACAGATAGAATGAGTAAGTGCAGTGCACTGAGCTGAGGTGTACCCTATCATCCAACCTGCCAATCTTTGCCTCAGCATGTTCTAAGAATATTTTTTTTTTTTTTAAAGAAGAAAACTGCTGCTTTGTTTATTAAAAACAACTTTATATTTTCTCATTTGGGCTAAGTGAGACAAAATACATCTTTCCCACAACAGCAAGTATTACCAGAGTAAGCACAGGAAAATCATTTGTTAATCCTGACTGAGTTCCGTTACTAGGGCTTGCAACTAGTCCAGCAGAGTAAAAGGGCAGAGATAGGAGGGAAATGCTATCAGAAAGGGCTTCTGGATAGTGGGAGGATTCCAGGTTTTTCTAGAATTTTCAGGGGTTTATACATTTATGCTCATTACTTGTCTGATCTGTTTTCTCACAGAGGTATGGTCCGTTTGGCAAGGTACCAAGTTAAAACTCTTTACCCTCTGCTTGTCTGAGGCTCTTCAGATGCAGAGGAGATACGTTTTGGTTCTTTTCCAGGAATTTTTTATTGCTCTGTAATTAATTGGTTTGCTTTACTGGGTGGGGCTCAAAATAGTCATATTAGAAACTTCATGAGAAGATGAGGACAGCAAGTGCAGAACACAAAATTGTTGAGGCAGAACTTATTAAAAATATATGCAGGAAGAACTCTGAAAGAAACAAAATGTTTGGGAAATGTATTATCTATGGACATTAGCTACATACATGCTTTTGGTGTGGGGAATGGGAAAGCTTCCTTAAAAATCTCAATTTTTAACCACAGCTAAAAATGAACACTAGTTTTAATGAATAATTCTATATTATTATTGTCTCTAGGATGGCAAATCCGTTGGATGGATAGGTGAATTTTAGCAAATCAGTTATCTTCTGAAATTAATAAAAAAGTCTGTGTGTGAGAAACTTTTAGTCTGAAAAAATATCCCAAAACAGAATTACTCAACTGTAGGACTGTAGCTCAACTGGTGTGCAAAACTTCCAATACTTTTTATCTTCACTACTGAAAAAAACTCTGTTTTATCTGAAACAGGTGGCAGAAAAACTTGCATTTTGGCAGCAGTTCTATCAGTAACAGCATCATACCATACCTTAAAAATAGGCAAAAACAACTGATTGAACCAAAACTGAAGCTCTCCTCCTGTAGGTATACAGACCTTCTCTGGAGTTCTCCGGAACTACAAAATTCTCTGTATTTAATTATCTTCTCTAAGTCATTGCTATCTCAGTTTCTTTTTCATCTTGTCTAAAGATCCCAAATGTGTTTCTGTTTAGCAGTTTGATGCAGTTTTCCAACATTGCTAAGCCAGTGTTGGTACAGCTTAGACATATTACACAGAATCACAGAATCACAGAAT
>NW_010327438.1:3428-3690 GCF_000700745.2 Antrostomus carolinensis | reverse complement strand
CTCCCAGCCCAGAGCGATCCTGCTGCTTCACCGGGCCCAGGGGTGGGGCCCAGCACCCACACAGCAGGGAGGGGGGAGGCTCACGGGAGCCCTTGGCACGGGGGTCTGCACCCCACAAAGCGGCCCCGGAGCACCCAGTGCCCCATATCCCTGCGCGGCTGCACCCCTGCCCTGCAGCACTGGGGCTGCCGAGGGGCTGCTCACAGCTAACCCCAACCTCGGGCATCACCACGCCGAGCAGCGTGGACCCCAAGCCACAGGG
>NW_010327438.1:0-3032 GCF_000700745.2 Antrostomus carolinensis | reverse complement strand
CCTGCAGGATGTGGTCCCACATACCTGTGCCACCAAGGCTTTGCGGCTGTCCCTCTTCACCGCCATGGCGAAGTCCAGCCACGTCCACGTGTTGTTGTGGTACTCCAGGCACGGCAGCACCAGGTTCAGGTCACCCCAGTCCACACTGTTCTTCTCACCCTGGGTGATGGGGTGTCAGGGAGCCTGGGAAACTCCCCCAGGCCACCCCCAGCTGGAGCGGCCATGCCCCCTCCCCAGCACGCCCTGTCCCGCTGGCCCCTCACCTTGTAGCTGACACAGAGCGGCACCTGCGGGATCTTGATGTAGATGAAGGAGTTGTTCATGGCCGCGCGCTCCTTCATCTTGTCGATGTCATCCACGGGATGCTGGGGACAGAGCAGGAGCCATGAGCAGAAGGGAAGGAGAGGGGACCCAGCCAGGAACCAGTGGGGAAGGGACAGCTGGGCACTAGGCCATGGCATTGCTTCATCGGGGAGAGGTGAGAACAGCTCTGGCATGGTGTTAGGAAAATGGGATGCTGCAGGGATCACATCAAGCGTGGAGATGCTTGGTTGTAAAGGATGTAAATCCTCATAGTGGGAGGGAGTAGGAGAAAACAGGGACAGGCAGGAGGAGCACGTCACTGCCCAGCCCTGCAGTTGGGGGAAGACAGGCTGGCCCTGCAGCAGGGCTCTCCCCTATTCCCCCTTCAAGACAGCAGCAGGTACCTCGGGTGCTTTTCGGAATGATCTTCTGACTCCTGATGTCCGATTGAGTCCCTGAGCGACTCCCTTCCCTGGGCCCAGCGAGTCATCGGCCAAGATCAGCTGCCGTGGCTTCACCACGGGGATCCCTGGGACAAGCAGGGGGGGAGGGGGTGGCTGGTATCCGGCTGAGGGTCAGCCATGACCCAGTTTCCCCCTCAATGGCTCCCTGCCCACAGGGGAGACCACAAGTCCCTGTTCCTCAACAAGTGACCAACCAGCAGCTGCGCACAAACATATCCTGGACACGCAGCCAGAGCTGCTGAGGGACATCCCTCAGGTTCCAGAGAAGAGGGTGACCATCAGCCTCTCACCTGTTGTCACCAGCTTGGACTTGTCTTCCTCATCCCCCACCTCCTCCTCCTCCACGTTGCGGCCAGGGAAGAAGAAACCCATCATCCTGTGGAAGAACTGGTGGGTGAGCTGGATGGTGAGGGGTACGACATTCACCTGTGGGAGAGAGGCACGTCAGGGCTGGGCACACGCTGCCTGTGCCCCTCAAGGACCCTGCCACCTCCCAGCTCAGCCCCAGCACCTCAAAGTGCTCCTTGATGGAGATGCCTCCCACGGGTGGCCGGACTTTGCTGAAGATCCTCAGTGCCAGCTGCCGGCCGGACTGGCAGGAGCTCTGGGGACGCAGCACCACCTGCAGGGAAGAGGACGGGTGGCTGGGGGGAGGACAGGCCACCCTCGCCAGGCCACCCGTGGGTCCCCAGGGTGCAGGGCTGCTCCACCAGGCTGCCACTTGCCTTGTACACAGCGTTGGGCAGGAGATTGTTCATCGTCACCCAACCCAGCTCCAGCAGATGCTCGGCCGTGTCATCAGACTTGTTGACCTGCACACACAGGCCCATCAGTACCACAGTCCCAGTCCCCAGCTCGGGGGCTTCGGGTGCCACCAGCCAGCTTGGTACCTTGCTGTAGAGGAAGCGCTGGAGCTCCAGCTCGGCTATGCCCAGCTGCCCATCCTCCTCGGTCAGGCGCCAGCGTGCCTGGGCAAAGTAGAACTCAGTCCGCCGTGCCACGCTCACATCCTCTGGCTGCTTTCGCAGCTCCATCTTGTTGGCTCGCTGCAGCTGGAAGTCCTTGAAGCACCTGCAACAGAGAGGAGAACGCTGGGATGTGGGAGCCCTGCAGTAAGGGGGACACAACACTGGGGAAGCCAGAGATGGCCCCTACCTGATCAGTATGTTCAGCTCCTCACTCTCCAGCTGCAGGTCAGCTTTCTCCTGGCTCAGCTGCTGCTGCAGCCTGTGGTTGAGGTCAAGCAGGCTCTCGTTTTTGCTGTCATCCTGCAGGGACTGAAGGACAAACAACCCTCAGCGCCCTCTTCCCTGGAGCAGGGACCCTGGGGAGCCAGGCCCTGCCCCAGATGTGGGCTCACCTTCACGTTGGAGTACATCTGCTTCTCCAGCTGCCGGATCTGGGCAACGTGCTGCCTCACGGCCTCTTGCAGGTGTAGGATACTGCTGCGCTGCTCCTCGGGGTTGCTGGAGATTTCCAGCTGGAAGCGTACCCGTTGTTTCTTCTCACTGTGCTCCTGGACAGAGGGATAGAGGAAGGTTTGGATTGCCCTGGATGCAGTGAGTGACAAGGTGACCTGAAGCCTCCTGGATACCTTGCGTTTGGGCTCCACGTGCAGCAGCAGGTTGTTGACTATGTCGAGGATCATGGCGTACTGTGCAGGGTTGGTGGAGATCTCCAGGTCGTGGTGGATCAGTGTGAACGTATCCACAGCTCCTGCATGGACACACAAAGAGCAGGTGGGGCCTCAGCATGGCCAGAAACAGGATGCTTGTGGGGGCCAGCCAGAGATGGGGAGGGATGGGGAATGAGCCAAGGTGGTTATGCTGGCTCCAGCAGGCACAGCATGTCCAGCATCATCTGCTGCATCATCATGTGGCTGGGCACCCCTCCTGTATCTCAGCAGGGCCAAGACTGACCATCTCTGGACTTGGCTGGCACCTGTGGGTCAGCCCAGAGCAGACGCAGTGCCTGGAGGTACCCACCCTCCTGCTTCTTCAACAGATCCTCCTTCTCCTGGTTGGCGGGAGTCTCAGGGGGCTTTATCTGCGTGGCCAGCTCGGGGTCGATGTCATGGCTATAGCTGATGTAGTACATCCGGCAGCTACAGCGAGAGATGATCCTCTGCACCTGCTGGGTCTGCTGGGCTTCTGAGGGCTGGTTCCAGTCTGGGGACAGGTGAGGGGACCACGGTCAGAGCACCATGTCCTAGCATGTTGGGAGCCCCACGGCACAGGGCTCAGAGCATCAGCCAGCTCCTGGAGC
>NW_010327437.1:0-408 GCF_000700745.2 Antrostomus carolinensis | reverse complement strand
AGCTCACGACCCGTCGCTCACCAACACGATTCACTGTTAGGCAGAACAATTTGGCAGAAGCTAAACCCCCTTGCTTTCCAACTAACCTCAGATGATTCTGGGTGGCTAGGGGCAGCTGGGCTTAACTCCTGAGTGATGTCCAATGAGGTATTTTGTCATGAGCAGGTTCTCCATATTCCCAGAAAGAGAATTAAGACTCAAAACACAGGTAAGCGCCAAGTCACTTTATTTGGCCCAAAACAAGAAAAGGGAGAAAAAGAGATAGAAGAGGGAACAAGGGCAGGGGGGACATGGGCAGGTGGAGAAGACACTAGTCCCACGAACGCTGGGAGAAGGGTTCTCACCTGGTTTTCACTTCTCTCGCTTTTTTACGGGGTCACTTCGGCCATGTTTATCCCAACCAGAGCT
>NW_010327436.1:0-1215 GCF_000700745.2 Antrostomus carolinensis | reverse complement strand
ATCCAGGCCATTCTGGGATTCTGTGATTCTTCTCCCTGGCCATCCCCATCTTTCACGTTGGCCGGCTCCAGCTGGAGGTCCCCCCCCGTGTTTTAATGCTCCCTTGGGGTGAAGCTCCCCCCCGAGCGCTCTCCCTCTCTCCCAGCACAACATCAGTGCTGGTACTGACTGAAACGTGAGGACTGGGGAGACCTTCTCCAACACAGCAGCTGTGGGGTGGCATTAGGTCCCATCTCAGCTGCCCAACGCATCTGCCTACGACCTCGCGCATTGCCAGACCCGGCAAGGGAAGGTCCTGTGGGAAGCACAAGGGACGAGCTGGGATCAGATGTGGAGCATCCCCTGAGCCAGGCTCTTACCTGGCGTTGACGGGGACGGTGCTCTCTCTAAAGAACTCGTAGGTCACCTGCGTCGCGTACAAGGACACCGCGGACAATGTGCACAGACCTGGATGTCAAAGGTTGAACATCAGCAACATCCATCCCATCACCAAACCAGCTCTGCACCCTCCCTTCCATCAAACAGCTTTTAAAAGGTGTTTGAGATCTTCTACAAGATGCAAGGGCTGGAGCTGCCTTACCAGAGAGGACAAAGAGGACACCACCAGCAACGGCGATGCGGCTCTTGGTAACGGGATCTTCCTCACCAACTTTAGTGCATTTCATGCCCACCACGCTCACAATGATGCCGAAGAAACCCAGGAGGAGAGAAATCACCATGAGAGCCCGGGAGGTCTGGATGTGAACTGCAAGGGGTGGGAGGAAAAGCCACTCACCAGCGGGTGCTTTCGGCCACAGCCGGTCTCCAGCACAAGGTCACCTCGGGGATGAACCTGTCCTTAACCCTGTCCTGGCTGCCTGGGTCCCCTGTCACCCTGTCACCCCTTCCCTGCGTGGCTTGGTGGGGACACCTCAGCTCAACTCAGAGCGCTGCTCCCAACCCTTCCCTGACCTTCCTCCCACCACACTCATCCTCACCATCATTTCCCGGGTTGGGAACCGCCTCGTCCTCAGCAGTCCCACAGTCCCCAGACCCCACGGGGGTGACGTGCAGCCCCGGGGGTTGCAATGTCCCCTCCGGCCACTGTCTGTCCCCAAACGTGATGTCCACACTGGAGCACAAACCCACAGGGGCCGGGGGGACTCAAATCCGTGGGGACATGAGGGGCCAGACCCGGGGGTGAGGGAGGCTCAGATTGGGAGGAGGGAAAAGGGG
>NW_010327435.1:0-683 GCF_000700745.2 Antrostomus carolinensis | reverse complement strand
GTTTTGCTGTAGATCAAGAGCACCTCACCTCAGAGCTTCTGCTCTTGTTTCTTGGGTGCATCTCTGACAAGAGCTTTCCAGTGGCTCAGACCCTCGCAGTTAACACGTGTGCTTCTCTGCCTTCACCAGAATCCCCAACCCCAAGAAGAGCTCAGAGGGGCCCGTTTCCAAACCTGCATCCACGCCACCCGGCTGCACTGGTGACATCTCCAATGACATCAAGAGAACTGTGACCAAGAGGCCCCTGTCTTCACCGCCGATGGGCCAGGTGAGTCCTGAGGCTGCTCTCAGCTGGTGCTCCAGGAGCTGCTGCCCCTGAATGCCCTGTGAGGGCCGGAGGTCAGGCGGGGATGCAGGCGCGCCGCTCCCAGCGGGCAGGCGCGACTGAAGGAGGTTTGCAGGAGGGGTCTTGCTGAGCCAAGCATTCCTGGGGTGGGGTGGGGAGGGCAGTATCGCTCTGTGTCCTTGGTTCCTTGAATTCTCTCCTCACTGAACTTCTCTTTCTCTTTGTCTAGAGACCAGACATGCCACCAGCGAAGAAGCTGCAGGGGCTGAAAGAGGTCGGGGTCCCTGTGGCTCGCAGCACATTCAGGACTGGGCCAAAGCTCCCAAATGGAACCGCTCCACAAAAGCTGCCCCTCAAAGCCACCCACACAGCCACGGCGCAGCGTGGTGACGCAGCC
>NW_010327434.1:317-566 GCF_000700745.2 Antrostomus carolinensis | reverse complement strand
GGTCCCTGCAGGGCTCTGGGGCTGGGGTGACCGTGACGCCACTCAGCCACTTTGTCACACGTGCTGGGAGCGAGGCCAGATGGAAAGGTCCCAGCTGGGTGGAGGGAAACTGAGGCACGGTGCTGGCACAGCAAAGGAAGGTGCCCTCTGTGCAGGGTTGGGCACAGGGTCCCTGTGCCCACCGTCCCAGTCTGCCATCTGGGAAACTGGGACGGTGGGGACAGGGGCGCCGTACCCAACTCTGTGCGG
>NW_010327434.1:0-254 GCF_000700745.2 Antrostomus carolinensis | reverse complement strand
GGCCCAGTAGCTCCCCTTCCCCCTATCCCCTTGCCATCCCCATCCTCCTGGCCACCGTGACACTGGGATGGCGCTTGGCACACCCATCAGAGGAATGGGTGCTGGTGCTGGGTCAGAGGGTGCCACCAGCCTTCCGGCACGCCGATGCACCAGGAGTGGCAACAGGAGTGTTACCAGCAGTGAGACGGAAGGGCATTGCTCGGGCACCCTGCCTGGCACAGCTCCTCCTGCCTGCTGCTGGCCTGCCTGTGCCT
>NW_010327433.1:952-1213 GCF_000700745.2 Antrostomus carolinensis | reverse complement strand
CTGGGGGTGGTCCCAGAGACCTCCCCAGTGACTTACGATGGTGGCATCACCCCACTGGGACTGCTGGAGCAGCGGGCAGGGACTCATCACCGCGATGGCCATGTTGTAGGCACCAAAGCCCATCCCTGCCATGGTGAGGGTGCCCAGCAAGGCCAGGGACCTGCAAGGGACATGCGAGTGACACTGGGGAACACAGCCAGCCCATCCCTGGTGAGGGGCACAGACCCATGGCACAGGCTGACCAGCTCTGGGCTGGCTCCA
>NW_010327433.1:559-844 GCF_000700745.2 Antrostomus carolinensis | reverse complement strand
CTGTGACCCCCCCCACTGCAGCCCCCAGTGCCCCGCTACCCACCTGCCAGGCAGGACCATGGCCACGACACAGGCGAGAGGGTTGGCCATGGAGCTGAGCGTGGCCGCGAGGTGGTAGGCGGTGTTGCCGTAGGGCAGGCAGGAGTAGGACTGCACCGAGGGCAGGACCCCGTTGGTCAGAGCGCTCACCCAAGCGATGAGGAGGTAGATAAAGGTGAGCTTGGCCAGGGGGTAGGAGACCTTCTCTGGCAGGATGTCCCTGGGCCTCCTGGCATCCTTTGGACA
>NW_010327433.1:0-373 GCF_000700745.2 Antrostomus carolinensis | reverse complement strand
GCGGTAGGTAGCGGGTCTCCAGCTGGAAGATGGTGCTCTCCACAGTCTCATTGTCGGTGGTGATGTTGACCACACGAGTGATGTTGGCACAGCTGGAGATGCCAGAGCCCTGGCCCAGGGCGATGAGAGCAGGGATCAGCCCGCTGAGCCCTTCACCGATGAAGAAGGTGGTCAGGTACTGGTGCTGGAGCTGCATCATGAAGAGGTGACGGAGGAGGTGCAGTCCACCAGGGCCAGGAAGAAGGTGAGGATCAGGAAGGCGGTGCTGTGGGGTCTCCCAGCGATGGGGGATGTGTAGCTCCAGAGGAAGGCCAGGAGCAAGCAGGCCACGACACCCACGGACACGACCACATAGATAACAGCCACCTCCTTC
>NW_010327432.1:319-616 GCF_000700745.2 Antrostomus carolinensis | reverse complement strand
AGCCGTGAGGAGTAAAAACATCCTGTTTCCATGCAAATGCCATCAGTAATAACGATCCAGCCCGAAGGAGGGTGGTTATCGCTGTGCCGGGGCTCTGCCCGCGGGGGGACAGGCGTCTCCTGTGCCGGCTGGCCCCCACCAGAGCTCGTGCGGGATGTTCCAGGGCTCGGGGTACTGCCTGGGGCAGCACGGTGGGACAAGAGCAGGCACCCATGGGTGCCACCCCACCTGAGATGCCCTGCCTGCGCACACGGCTGGTTCACATCTGTACTGGTGCGGGAGATCCCCAAAGGGGGG
>NW_010327432.1:0-203 GCF_000700745.2 Antrostomus carolinensis | reverse complement strand
GCCTGGCCCCCCCAGTGCTGTGCCGGGGCAGATGGAGGCCGTGGCACAGCCTGTGCCACGCGGGAGAGCCACGCTGGCTTCACACCCGCTTCAGCTCTTGAAGGCATCAGAGCGGTTGTTAATTGCTCTTGGAGCTGCTAATGAAATTATCGGTGCGCGGCACTGGGAGCCGCTGCCCGACCCTGCCCCTGCCTGGCCCCCGC
>NW_010327431.1:4629-15827 GCF_000700745.2 Antrostomus carolinensis | reverse complement strand
TTCCAACCCAAACCACTCTATGATTCTATGCAGTCTGAATATATGTGTGCATATACACACACATATACACATGGTGGGTTTTTGTTCAATTGTGAGATACAACAGAAAATATTCTTCCAATCTGAATAATGCTTTTATCCAGATTTTCCTGAACATTATTTTTTTTTTTTGTCCAGTTCTATAAAGAGTGGCAAACCAGTGAATTGCTTCTCTGCTTTAAAAAACCACAACAGAAGCAAAAAACCCCAAACAAGTGGTATGGTCCAACACTGCTTTGTATGGTCAGTCAGTACTATTTCAAGTTAAGCCTGCATGTTGGCTTGTTACTGTCTTTCTGATCATAGCCTAGCAAACCTCACTTGCGTGTTCTCTGTGGTTTTTCCACTTCATCTTCTTTCTGCTACTAACTGTTATTAAGATAATTGTGGTTAATGAACATAGGAAAATGGTGTAATTCAGCACAAAATTAGTAATAATTGAGAATGCAGTTGATGATGTCGGGGAATATCATGTTGTCACATGTTGTCAACAACAGCTGCTGGAAATACTTGCCATTTTGTGGGGCAGACCTGCTGGTTTAAGACTCTACCAAGTTCATGTGAAATACAGTTTGTTGCATTTTTCTGAAAAAAGACGACAAATATTTCTTTGGCTCAATAAGATGAAAGAACCTTCTTGGCAAGCAGCTAGCTTTAACCTTTGCACTTAGATTTGATATTTTTCCCTAAGGTGTGTGTTTCATGTGGTGCCAAGCCTAGTTGTTAATTCATTTAGCTTCTTTAGAGATGTGTTACAGCAGTCAAGTAAACATCAATGTGTGTGTGTGTGTGTGTGTATGTATCTATATGGTTATTCACACAGCCTTTTTGATGGAGTAATTGCTAATATATCACGTCCTGATTCATGCCTGTAAGTGTGTATATTCCTGGCCTGTATTACTACACATGCAGAAGATGAGGGTTGGATTATGGATTTTGTTTTTTTTCCTTTGTTCTAAATGTTTCACTTTAAAAATATCATTCTGTCTAACTCCTGGAACTGATAATGCAAACGTTATGTCTGCTTTGTCATGGAAAGATTTTTCTCTTCCCTAAAATATTTGGGGTCGTGAAAGTAAGCTGTGTAACCTGAATGGTAGGACCAGGCTTCAAATCTTGATTGTGGCAATGCTAGGTCTTGGCTACTGGGTAGTGTAGCTGAGATCTGTGGTCATCATATTTTTCCCTAAAATTACATCCTGGATTCACAATTCCATTTGGAGGAAGGCTTTTGTTTTAGCAAAACTTGCTCTTTCTGACAAAATAGCCAGCCTGTTTTTAGTCAGAACTCCTCTGGCTATCACCAGTATGAATGAATATTTGAATACAGTGTTGGGCTTATCCACTGGAAAAGAACTGAGTTTATTGTAAGTTGCAGTAGGAGAAAAATAATATTAAAAAAAAAACCAAACATTTGCTGTGTTGTGCTGTAGGAAGAGTAGGACATATTTTTTTCTAATGGATGTAGCAAATATGTAAGTTTTTGCTGGGCTAGTTGCTGTGACATTAAACAAAAAGGGTTATTAAAAGGTAGACTAAAAGTAAATTAAACAATCCCAACAACAAGGCCTCACAGGTAAATGGCTTCAGGGTGGTTGAAATAATTGTGATTTTTGGATCATACATAGAAAAGTAGCTGGTTATTTCCAGACATACTAAAGATGGCTTGTTCCTCTCTGGCATGAGTGTGTGTCTAGGGTAAGATATCAAATCTTAACTTTAGTGGCCTCGAAAAGATGAATGAGCACATGGATCCCCAGCAATGTGAGTCTCACACCTAAGTTGACTCAGGCACTAGGGTAAATCAACCTAATTTTTCTAGTGCTTTTTTAGGTATAAGCCACTCTCATCTGAGCTGGTGGGAGAAAGAGTAAGTTCTGGTGAGAAAATACAAATTCTTCTGAAATATAACAGTTCTTTAGCAGCTGAAAGGTATTTGAAGTTACTCTGCAAATCACCAAATCACTTAAAGCTTTTTTTTTTTTTTTTCCCCCCTCCCCTTTAGTGAAAATGGTTTAAGATGGCACAGCTGAGTTTGTCATGTGAATGTGTCTGGCAATGAGGGGCTGCTGTTCAAAGATTTGCCTAAAGGTAACTGGGCAGTGTGATTTCAGTCCACAGGAGATGCTGGAAGCTAGCTCTGTCCCAGAGGCGTGTGTGCAAAGGATTCCCTGTAGGTGTCTGAGGTATGTTTCAGCCGCAGCACAAGCATGTAAGAGAACCTCATCAGACAGTAAAATCCAGGTGACTGAGGGATACTGCTTGTGGTTCAGAAGACATAATTAGTTTTTATGATGGTTGATGTCAAAGAGAGAATGAAGTGTTCCATACAAATAGAAATTGTTTGTCACATGAAGCAATGTTCAGTGGACTTGAAATAAACTGGTGAAAAGCTTTTTTTAAAAAAAGTTTTTTCCTTTTGATACCTAAGGATCTGTGCATCTGCTTTTCTGAGATTGTGGATGATTGTGTTTTGAGGTTAGAATAAGATACAAAATGTTTGCAAAGACTGCAGGATGGATGGAATGTCAGTCTAGTTGTGTTTTGTTTTGTTTTGTTTTTTTCCAAGCAGTTAAATATGTCTCAGATAAGCGGGCTATAAAGGAATTGTAACTGTTGCTGTTTGTATTGCAGTAGTTTACTGTGGATCAATTCTCAATTGAGATGCCTTTGTGTCAGGTGCTGTTTTATTAGGTGTAATAAAAAAAAGCACCTATCCAGCTGTATTTATCTTAGAGTCTGAGAAATACCATGTTGGAGGAAGTAAGACCAGATAGTGTTGATAGTTTTCTATTTTTATGGTATCAGCAGCTAAATTCCATCATGGAAGCTTGATCTGAGCAAGTGCCCAGGCTCCCTATGTAATCAAAAGAGAAAGATGGATGACCTTCTGGTGGTAGGTATCTGAATGTGTGGCCATGACTCTCTATACTATGCCTGTCTGCTTTGATGTTGAAGTGGATGAGCATAGGCGACCTTGCATATACCTGCACAAGTCAACTGAGGGCTCCTTCCTGAAGAGAGTACTGTGGGTGCTTAACATTTCCCTGACAGTGTCCTGGATGTCAGCTAGAAAGGGAAAGTTTGGGCAGTTTGTCAGATCTAGCTTGTAGATAAACATGCAGTATGTCCTAATTAGGAGTTTTATTTAAGGAACATTAGTGATTTAACACCCCTATCTAATTACTCGTATGCTTGTTGCTAATTTTGTAATGAGCACTGGAGCAAGACTTTTTATGGAAAATACACCCTTAAGGAAATCAGAAACACTAACTTCCAGTGCTTATGGAGTGCTTTATTTCTCTGACAGTGTTCTGTAGATAATGTCTATAAGGAAATATTACTATTTGTTCTATTTTTACATGATGGCAAAGATTGATATGTGCCAAGTGTTTACAAAAACCTATTACAGTCGGTTATCACCACCTAAAAGACTGGCTTTAGAACATGCATCTGTAAGATCAGATTCTGCTCAGATATTACCTAGTGGAGAAGGCATGCTTGAGGAGAAGGCTTATACCACAGTTATCTTTGGCCTTTGGAGGGTGAGGAGGAGAACTCAGGGTGTAGCCAGGGTGTATTTGCTGCGTGCTCTGGCAGTTTAGAGCACCCAAAGCAGCTTTGTATAAACATAGATGGTAAGGTGCAACTTAGAGCAGCCATAAGCCTGCTCTAAAATGTAGTGTGGCCGTACAAGGGTAAAGCTGTTCCTGTAGCTTGCTTCCAGGTAATCTATGTAGTATGTTTCAGCTGGACAGAGAACCTGGTAGAGAATATCATGGCCCATCAAGCAGGTAGTCAAAGAACTTTTTTTTTTTTTCTCAGAGACGGTCTCTCAGGTGTTCTCTTAATTTCAAGGATTGCTCTTTCCAGAGATTGATAAATTTGACTACTCCTTAGCTATGACAGGCAATTCACGCTTTGCAGAATTAAAACCTAATAATTTGCTCTCTTTAAATGCTAAGTTTTTAATGATTTTGAAGATAGGGAGCTTTGTAGCCAGTCTGGAGCAATATCATATAAATAAGGTCTGTAGGGAGAGAGTTGTTTATTAGTTTAATAGATGTAGCTGGAAAAGAAACAAACAAGCTCTCAGGCTCAGAATACCTTATTTCCTTATTGGGATGATGAAGCAATTAAGCCTAAAAGCTTGTCACTTGTTTCTATTGCACAACAGTTGTAGTAGGCTTTTAAACTAATCTTTTGCTTGTTTGTCTCTGTAAAAGAAAATGGTTCACTTATAGGCAGAGCTGCTGTATGCTTGGGGGACTCTGCGTGCAGATGTGTGTGTTTCATACAAAAACAGACAAAGTTGCTTCAGCATGTGAGATCGTGCCCTGGGCTCATGATTCCTCAGTCGTGTCACATCTCTTCCTTTCCCAGCAGGACATACTCGTCTACATCCCAGTGTGCCAACACAGCCATATAAAGGAAAGGATACAAAAACACTGCAAGCTACTCTGCCCTGCTTCCACTTCCTACCACAGATACTGTTTTTGATGTCAAGTGGCCCAGTACGTCCTTGACCCCTTTCACTGTTTCTCACTGAATGTGTTTTAGCATCAGATAATTTGGCTTTTGCTTTATTCCCAGGTTCAAGTCTCCTGATTGTTCACACTGCATATCTGCTAATTAATTCAGTATCCCTACCAGAGATAGAGAAGTAGTTCCTTCTGAAGAGGGGCGGGGGGGTAAAAAAGGCATTCAATGTTGGCTGGCTAATTTGCTTCAAGGTCTGCTCTGGACAAATGGTATGGGTACAGAGCCTGCCAAGTTTGGCTTCCTCTGCCTGGGACATTTCTCTAGCACTCTCCCAGGAGGTCTTCTGCCCTTAACTGCCCCCTCATGCCTATGGTAGAAACAGCTTGGAAGCACTTCTGAGTGTCAGATCTAGCTGGGTTTTAATATGAGCCCTACCAGTGGAGAGACCCTAACCCTGATGGTGGCTGTAGCTCACTACACAGAGGGGTAAGTGGATGGTGACAGCATCGGTAGTTTTACTCCAATTTTGTATCAAGTGAGATGTTGGTATTTAATCATCTTTTCTCTGCTTACAGACATATTTTTTCTCCTTCTGTGAAAGGAAATGTATGCACAAACAGCACGCAGGAGCTGCAGGGTACTCTAATAGACTCCCAATGGCTTAAGATCAAAACCATTCATCAGGGTGGGGAATCCTATCCCAGTGAGTATTCCCAGTGAGGAATTCAACCTGCTTCATGGTAACTCTCACCCACAGAGACTTTATAGTTTCACAGTCTGAGCAATTTTTATTTGTATGTTTGTCTATTGTTGTAACTACTATCCAGGCTTTCTAAATGTATGCTTGTGTTAATACTTCTTTGTTGCATCTATTTCCTTCTAGAATGCTGAGGGGTTTTTTTGTTTCCTCAAAAAAAAAAAAAATACTTGGTATGGGACTGGTAGCATTTGCACTGGGAGCTGTTTTCTCCCTCCCCTCCTTCCACTCCCTGTGGTATTCCCTCAACTTTTAGTTGAACAGAGGATGTTCAAGGATGATGTTATATTTCCCTTACAAAGCTTGAATAAAAGGCGCTGGATTGGCGTAACTGTGCAGTTGTTGCAGAAAGAGGAATCCTGGGCACGCAAAGAGAGAGCCCAAAGCAACTGCACAGCGTCGTGCCGGCTGTGACAGCGGCTGAAGTAGACCGTGGGCTGCAGTCTTGTCTGCCTTTCTCTGCCTGATGGAAGTCGTTGTGTTCCAGTAAGACCTGAATACCTGATCAATAATTAATCTAGTTACCAACAGCGCAAAAAGGCAGAATAAGGTGGTTTTACTATGCTCTTTAGATAGTTTTCCAAGAATGGAGAATGTCACTTTCAAACTTTCTCCTCATTATTAGTTTTAAATATAGCTACTGCAAGTCATGTCTGCGAGAAAAAGCAGTCAAGTGTCCTCATTATTTGATGAGGATGTTGAAATGCAGTAGCATTTCAAAGCCTTTGGGCTTTGGTGGCCTAGGTCCGGTACAGACGTATAATAAATGACAGTCCTTGCTCTCTAAAAGCTTTCTGTCTATCAGATGAGAGAAGAGCAAAGGGAAATAAGGTAGTGTCCACAGGGACAAATGAGATGGAAAATATAATTTGTCAGAGCAGTTTCATTAGCCAAGAACCCAATCCGTTTCTGTTTTCTGGCTTTATATAGTAAGCTGTTATTAGACTAGCTAGATCTTAATATTTTAAAGACTGTAATTTAAATAAAATACACATGTTTTTTAAAAAAGTCAGTTCAGTGCCAGTGAGTAGGGTGGAATTTCTCAGCCATCTAAGAGCAAGGGCCACAGAACATACTGCGCCCTGGGAGCAGAAGAGGGAAGGGTAACGTTGGTCTACTTTTAAGGGACAAAGCCAGTTATTCTGTTCAGGTTGTCTGCAGATCTGTCAAGTCATGCAACTGAGCACAGGCATGGCCGTACCCTTTCATGAAATATAGTAACTCACGTGACAGGTAAATTTGACCCGATGAGGGTGATGGGCCACAGCAGCGTGCTGTAGCTGTTTGCACGAGTTTGTCTGGCTTAGGAATCAAAGAAACATGCACCCGGGCAAAGACAAGCACCATGGGCCCTGACATCACCTACCCTTGACTCTTTATTCAATGCAGCATCCTCTTCTGCACTGGGGACGAGGATATTTGAGAGGCCAATGTGAGGTGGCGGGGTGCTGTGGCGTTGGTAGGCTGGCTGTGCACATTCCAAAAGAGTTATTTGTGCTGATACACAGACTGGCATTTTGGAATGGCTAAGGGTGGGCCCGGGTGTCTTCCTATATCCATGCTTAAATGTTAACTGATCTTCTCATAAAGGAAGGACAGCAATGTTGTGGTGGCTGCTGTTGCCGCACATTTGCTGAACTCACAGTTATGGAGGAAGCTGTTTCCCTTTTTTTTTTTTTTTTTTTTTTGTTCTGTGTGTGGACTGGGTGCACTTACATGAATTCCTTCTCAGTTCAAACACATGCAGTTCTCACACAGAGAACTTGTTCACAAAAGATAGTTATGGATATAAAACATGAGGCTGAACCCAAAGCCCTGTGTTGATTATGCTAGAAAGTATTGGTGTGGTTGTGTTGCATTCTGCATCTCTCTTGTATTGTTTTTGGCTTTATTCGTTGTTGTTAAGGCATTGGCAATTCATGGATACCACTTGTAAGAGTAAATAAATGATGATTATTATTTGGTCTCATTATCTATGATGTCTGCTTTCATAAAAACTTAACAACTAGACAGAAAAGACCAGGGAATTTTAACAGGGTTAGATCAAGCATAATACAGAATGCCCTTTTGCCTGGTTGTTTAAGTGCATGACTTTGGTGGGAGTTCTGCTAACCCAGGAACCAGTGAGACTGAAAAACTTTGAATATTTATGTATAAGTATAATAATATAAAAGAGTTCAAATTGCTCTCAAACCCCTTAATATATTTTTGCTAGTTTAAAAAAAAGCTACGGATTGGCAGATCATTTCATATTGGCACTTGTTAAATTTCAGCCAACGTCTGGCAGCTGAAAACTACAAGTGCCATTTCGAACTCCCAGCTGGTGCTGCCACTGGCTACTGATGACCTTTCCTCTTCTCTTCCACAGACATAATAATTCAGGAGTGAAATAATATGATAGGATATATTAAAGGAAAACAGGAAGAAAACCAATCCCAGCCCACACCACCCATCCTTCATTTTGCGATTCCACTGGCTGATTTGACAACAGTGACTGATTGTGGTTCTTCCGTTTCAAACCACATTTGAATTTCTTTTAAAAATTGTTCTTTTAAAGTACTATCATGACTACTGAAAAAAAAAGGCGTGAATGAAGGTTAAAGTGCCTATCAGTATCTCCAAAATATAGAATTGTGACCGAGAGAAATGGTTAAACTTATTCCACATTAAGTGTTTTTTTAAAGTATCATTTTTACTGTTATCTGAGTAATTACCCCGGGATCAAAGTTTTCCTTAGATGAGTATGTTGTGACCTGTCTTTCTTCTCCTCCCCCACCCCCTTAAATGGTGTGGCTTCTTCCTGCAGGGACTTGGTGACAAATCATATAAAGTTAATTTCTTGCACTGTCCTAAGCAGTGCTGAGCAGAGTACCACTGTTCTCATTAGTTGTCTTATTGCTTAAGTGTCAGCACAAAACTCTTGAGGACCTGTTTGTAACATGAGTATGTCTTGATTTGTTTAATATACGTTTTTATCCAGTTGTGGAGATGGCATTTAACGGTGCACTGGCTTTCAAATCTTTTGTGAATTAGTCTTAAGTGACCAAAATCAATTGAAAATGTCTAAAGACTTAGTGTGATTGATGGACATGGTTCTGTTTGCAGAATGACTAGGTTTTAAAAGAGTTCAAGGTCTGCTTAAACAGCAGGCTACGGGTTATTTACTTCTAAGAAAAGAATTTCTGCTAGCTCTTCTGTATCAATACATGCCTTCTTGTGAAGTGTACCTTTTTTCTTTTTTTTTTTCCCTTCACTTATGGAGTTAATGCTACTGTCGCAGCAGTCCAGAGCCTCTTAGATGATGCAAGATTAATTAGCATTCTCTGATGATGCTTTGATAGCTGATTTTTTTTTTCAAAAGGGCTCTCATGCTTACAGCTGATGCTGAGATCTTACCTGTTTGGACGGGTAATGCTGGAGGATGCTGGAAATGGCTTCGAATTTTTTTTTTTTAATTATTTTTTTAAATGTGTGTGTGATCATGGACATCAAAAATTGCCAGATATTTCTCTTGATTCTTAAAGAATTAGGAATTAAGTATGCTAATTTCCTTGGACTGGGTATTGTTGGGGAAAAAGGAATGTAATCCAAGGAATAAGAATCCCTTAAAAGGACTGATGGTTTTTGTTTGAAACACTACTTTCTTTATCTGTTTATTGTTCCTACAAAGGAGAATTAGATTCTGTTGCTGTAAATTAGTTTTAAGGAGTTAAAATTAATTTAAGGGATGAAAAATTGGATTAACATCCCAAGGTTATCTAAGAAATTGTTTGAGCGTATAATAGTCAAAGATTGCTTTAAATACCTTATCAAGGTAGCACTGGTAGTTTCCCTGTGAATCGTATATGTCCTGGGAAGATGAAAGGGCTGTGTATTGATACATTCACTGAACCGTGCTTAGTTCATGCACCAATGCTGCAGCAGAGTCAAAGATGTGTTCAGGCTATGTTTTACTTTAAAATAAAGGTATTTATAATATCAATATGACTAATGTACTCTGGGATGCAGTTCGCCATCTTCTCTCAATTATACATGATGGCATGGGAAGAGAGCAAGTGAAAAACGTGTGTATGTGGCTTTTTTTGTTGTTTTGGTTTAATCACACTGACCAACAGCACTTTGAGCCTTTGTGCTCCAGAAAATGAGAGCATAAGTAGTCTATACCTGTGACATGACAAATGGGGCCACCATTTCAATCTTCCATAGCATGCTAATAGCAGCTCAGTCAGTGCTGGAGCACTCATTCACCATCGCAAAAGTTAAAGTATTTATTGGTGCTGGATATGGCTTCCCCCAGTGCTGGCCAGCCTCTTCCCAATTCGTAACTGTGGCAATGTGGTTGTGTGTTTATCATCCTCAAACACTGAGAGGCCATAACAGCCTGAGTATAATTCTCAAATGTAGCAATATATTGTTTTATGTGTGCCTGTCTGTATAAATATATGTGTGTGTACATATATATGTGTGTATGTATGTATGTTTCTGATAAATATTTCCCGAGAGGCTGGAAGCCATCCTGTAATACAAACAGGAAGTTTTCTTCTTAATTTTAAGGATCAGGTGGTTCTTAAACCTTTAAAAAAAAAAAAAAAGAGAAAAATCCTGTACATGCACTTTAGCAATTTGTCATTGCTTTTCAAGCTTATTAACACATTAAGTAGAATTTAATGAGGATAACCACAACGTAATTAATTTATACAGTATGTTTATTGCTTCCCTAATGAATTTATGTATTAAATTTAGAGTTCCTCATTGAAGATGTTAATCTGTTTTTATACTTTATATACATTTTGTTCTTAAAAATGTTTCTTCAAGGACTTTTCTAGTCTACGAGTTGTCTGTAAGAATACCACCTGATTTAAGCATGGTGTAGAGTAAACTTTTCTTAGGATGGACCCTGCCAACATCAAAGCTTGTGAAGCTCTGTCCTTTTTGAAGTGTTTGGGAGTGTGTTGCACCAGGGCAAAGCTGTCCTCAGTTACACTGGGTACTTTTTTTCTTCTTTTTCCTGGTAAATGGTAGCTGTGTGGCATTAAGTTCTTGCTTTGGGAGACTGAGGAATTGAGTATGATATATGGAAACAATCTGTTTGTCAGTAAATCATTGTCTTGCGTGTAGGTATCTAGGTGTTGGTAGCAGTGGGACTGCAGTGGATCTACTGCACCCACAACTGAGCCCCTCAGCCAAGCTGGTGACACCCCTATAAAAATGTATTTAATAAAGGCCAATACACAGAATCAACCACACAGCACAGTGAGGGGAAAAAAGTATGAGAACAAGCCTGCGAATGCCCGTGTCAGAGCAGAAGGAAGGGGAGGAGGTGAGCAGCACTGGAGCAGAGATTTCCCTGCAACCTGGGGGAGAGATGATGGTGGAGCAGATATTTCCCTTAGGCTGATGGAGAACCATGCTAGAGCAAATATCCACACTGCAGCTGTGGAAGACCCCACACTGGAGAAGGGAAATAGATACAGCTTAAAGGAACTGCAGCCAGTGGAGGGCCCATGCAGGAGCAGGTTTATCTTAAAGGACTTCAAGCCTGTGATAAAGACCCATTCTGGAGCAGGGAAAAGTGTGAAGAGGAAGAAGCAACACAGAAACTGCTGTGGACTGGCCCCAACCCCCCATTCTTCATCGCCTTGCAGGGGTGGGGGAAGGAGGCCAGAGGAGTTGTAACAGAGGAGTGAAATTGAGCCTGGGAAGAAGGGGGGAGGAAGGCCAACAGTATCCTGGGCTACATCAAGAGAAGAATGGCCAGCAGGTCGAGGGACGTGGTTCTTCCCCTGTTCTCTGCTCTTGTAAGTCCCCACCTGGAGTCCTGTGTCCAGTTCTGGAGCCCCCAACACAAGAAAGACATGGACCAGTTGGAACAAATCCAGAAGAGGACCACAAGGATGATCCGAGGGCTGGAGCACCTCTCC
>NW_010327431.1:0-4270 GCF_000700745.2 Antrostomus carolinensis | reverse complement strand
TCCAACCTTAACCATTCTATGATTCTGTTTTAGTTTTGTCTTTGTTTCTCACCATTCTGCTCTAACTGAAAAAGAATTAAGTTAATTTTCCCAAATTTGAGTCTGTTTTGCATATGTCAGTATTTGGTAGGTGATCTCCCTACCAAAGTGCTTATTGGGTTCCTTGATCTTTTCCATCTTATTTTCTCCACCTGCCCTGTTGGGGAGGGAGGGTGAGAGGGTGGTTGGGTGCGTGCCAGGCAGCTGACCAACATCAACCTTCAACAATATGCTGTACGCTAATTTACATATGGACTACCAAATTGTTAATAAAAATCCCGAAATCTACAACTGAACTGTGAGATTAGGAATCTCTATTAAATTTTATGGTTTGTGATCCACAGTGTTTAAGAAAATACTAAACTGAAGTGAATACAGGTTTTTACTTTTTCTCATTTTCGCTGACTTAATATTAAAAGCACTGAACCCATGCTAGTATGCAATCATTCAACTCTTAGACTTACCTTTTAAAGAATCATTGCACTAATTTGTGATTAAAAGTGACACACTTAATTCAAAAAGGAATAAAATTATTTTAAGAATGTAGGGTACAGTAAAACTAAATGCATTGTGTACAACAAAAATGACTACTTTAGTGCTTGAGGAGAAAAATACATCAATTGGCAACAAAAACAGCCATGATAATCTTGAATCTTCCCTCCAAATTGCAACCTCTACAGGGGAAGTAGTAGCAGTAGTCTCTGGCACTGAAGATAGTGCAGCTGAAATTGTCTTGCGTCTCCATGGACATATGTGTTTAATGCATGTTTTTCCCTTGAAGTAATGTGTTACTGCATATATAGATCGTGTGGGAAATCGATGTGCAGCATTAAGACATTGTTCTGGAAAAAGAATACATTTTGCTTGACGTAGTACGAGTTTTGAGGCATTATCTGTAATGGTTTCAGAATAAACGAGAACCTCAGCTATGCGGTCAGAGAGAAATTTTCTGTAACCCTGTGTTTTTGTGCATATTGCAGCTAAGACTTAATTATTCATGCTTTGAGGGATATCATACTGATCTTGATTTACTCTATTATGTTGTCTGTGAATATCCAAGTCCATCTAAAAAGCACATTAGCTAGTATAATTTATTCAGTATCTCCTTAATAAAGAAAATTGTATTTATTTAAAGTAATTCAAAAGAAGGAAAGACTTCCCCCTCATTAAATAAGGTATCTGCAATATCTTGGTTCTTCTCTAAGCACACAGAAGACTGTAGTTTATCATTTAATACCCTTTTTTTTTTTTGTAGCAGTGTCAAAAGACTTCCTTTTTAATTGCAACCACTGTAACACAATAAACGCTGTTAATTTTTGCAAAAGGACTGTATGAACTGCTTCATAACCAACTATAGCTAGAAACTAGCAAGCAAAATCCATTAAAAATAAGAACCACAGAATTAAATTCTGTGGCAAAACCTCTTTGAGGGGAAAGTCTATCCCTTTTCACGTAGGTAATAATATTCTACAATGCAGATATTAACATTTTAATCACCAAATCTCACCCTCTTCCTGTCTTTTCTCCATGCAAAACATTCCCCTGTAGCGTTCACATCTACTTAAACTAGCAAAGTTGACAAAAATTTATGTGAACAATTGCAAACACCACAAACACAACCAGCTCTCACAACATAATGGCTTTGACTTCTAGTGACTTCTCTCTCCATTTTAACCAGATTTTGTGGCCAATACAGTAAGCTGTACAGGTTTAGTTTTATGATTTTCTTTTCATGACAGTGATGGGATTAAGCCATTTATTCTCAGTTTGGATGCAAAGTATTAGCTCTGCGAATCTTGAGTGAATTACACTGTTCCTGGTGTAATTTGGTTTAGCTCTAGTTTAAATCAATGATGTCGTACCAAAATATAAAAGGAAAGGCATGATCTCAAAAGTCCATTAGCTGTAATACTATTTATGAAATAAATAGTAATATTTCTTAGTAATAAATGTAGTAGTACTCTATAATCAGAAATCTTGCCGGAGTGCACTGAATTTGGGTAAATATTTTCTTGCTATAGACTTCCAAAGCTTGTATTTGGTTTAAAATTATAAAGATTCATTAAAAGTATGGAGATACATTTATAAGCAAAAAAAGCTGTATCTTGTGCAGAATTAAGACGGGTGCCTTCCTTCTGCCTCCCAAGTAGCTCACCAGACTTTTACATAATTCACATTTAGAACATTAAATGGTGTAATTTCGTTTAGGTTCCTGCTCCAGCAGGGGGATTGGACTAGATGATCTTTCGAGGTCCCTTCCAATCCCCAACATTCTGTGGTTCTGTGATTCTGTGTGTGAAATTGTTAACGCTTTTTTTTTGTAATGCATTTTGGGAGGTAAAAGAGGATAGACACCTTAACTTATTAAGATAGGTTTGGGGGAGGCATGGCAAAATACTCTTTGTACTGAAGCAGTAGGAAGGTGTTGGCTTAATAGGTAACATATCTAATCACCACCAGAGCTGTCATACCAGAAGTCCTCAAAGACAGAATTTTGGTCATACTCTTTCTGTGGGTGAGAAATTTTGTCCTCAGAAATGGAGACAAAGTAAGTATCTTAAAATACCAAGAGTTTGCTGTAAAATTACTGTCTTGTTTATGTGAGAAATGTGCCTCAGAAGTACTCCACTGAAAGTGGATCAATTGCGCCTCCTTAAAAACAGGGTGTACGAAAGAAGAAACTGTGTCTATTCTTCATTTGGTCTGCACTTCGTTTTGTAAGTTGCTATTTCCTAAAATTTCCTTTTGTGTATATTTAAAACAGAAAATAGCGAAGTTCTTATTAAGGATTTGTGAGAATGAATAAACACACTTTGTAAAAGTGTATAAGAGATTTAATGTCTCTGGGACACATCTCTTAACAAAGGCATTCATCAGTCTTCTAGATGTATCTGTGCTCCAGTATTTGAATTAATTTACTATTCACAGTTATTAGCAATATGTACTCGAAGCCTGAATAAGTACTAACCAAAAAGACAATCTTATGCTTCTACAGTGTTGACTTGATTTGCCTAATGAAGGCAGGATTGAATCTCAGCATGTATTTTAGCAATATTGCTACCTCAGCATTTCAAGTGCTAGTCATTTCATCATCGTATGTTCAGTCTTGCAGTCCCTAAATTATTATTTTATAATTTTGAAGGATACTTCTGTGTGTGTGTGTGTGTGTGTGTATATATAAAAAATATATACATGTATATATAACATATGAGTGTTAGTTTGATTGCAGGAGATGTTTGGCAGAAACTTTCAAATAAGAATTCCTTTTCAGTTACCAGTTTTTCAAGGGCTTCTCAAATATTTTTCCCAGAGGCACCTGATGTCTATCTTTTGAAAGAACAAGTGTTGACCTTGGGTACCATACTTGAGGGAAGATAGGGTTAGATGGTATCAATGTTAATGATGCATCACATCGTATATCAAAAATAAGACACCCGTGGCTGTTGCACTATGTTGTACATGCTCATGTTCGTATTGTAGTATGAAATATAAAAGGATTAAGGACAGAGCTGTACTGAAATCTTTGTAGAACATTCTCAGAAAAGTGTTTTTTCCATTTTGCATACACTGCAAGAGACTGAAAAAAATGGATAATGGGAAGAAGAGAGTTCTTCAGCTAAACTGTTATTTTGTGTGGTGCCAAATAATAAATTAGAAAACCTGTTGCAGTTCTCTTGTTTGTGGGATTGGTTTTTGTGCCTGCTGGTTTATGAAAATGTTCGTGTGAGGTTTAAAGGAGACATTGTGCATGTGGGGCTTCTACATGGAAACAGCGATAGCATTTACAAACTGATGAAATATATTGCTGTGGATGGCCTAAGTGATGTGACCTGTCAAGGTAATGAATGAAGTGTTGTACTTAGGCAGGAATACCACAATGGCTACTGTACGCAGAGATGATGTTTCCTAAATTGAAAAATAGGTTTATTAATGGTGTTCTTATAAAGACAGGACTAATCTAGGATTCTGCTACCGTATTTAATTAACCAGTCAACCATTAATGATCTGTGCAGTTCAGCTTGCAAAGTGAGTGATGATCAATTTTTTTTTTTTTTTTGCTGCGCTATGTTCACAGCTATGAGAAGGTGGTTGCAAACCTCAGAAAGCTAATTCGGAAACATGGATCAATATTTCATTTTGTCTTTTGCTGGTGTTAATATAGTAAAAACAAGTGTACACATATTCCTAACCTTGTTTATGATTTATTTATTTATATATCCTGCTTATTTAT
>NW_010327430.1:1430-1772 GCF_000700745.2 Antrostomus carolinensis | reverse complement strand
CGGCTTGGAGAGCGCGAGCCCCGTAGGACGAAGCAGCAGCTGAGCGCAGCGCGAAGCCCTGGGGATTCTGTCGATGATCCACGTAGTGATTGTAAACTGACCTGTGAACAGAACGTTGCTGTGAAACCCCGTGTGTTACCTCTGGCCTTGAGTAACTGCAGCCACGTGTTGGAAAAAAACACATAGTCCTTCACTTCTTTCTTTTTTTGCAGTTACAGCTGAAATCTTGCTTTTTATAACCAGAAAAAGGCCTTTCTAGGAAGGCTTAGCCCTGGTCAGAGCTGCTGGCAGTGCCTGGAGATCGGCTCCCGCGCCGCCCCCGCAGCCGGACCCGGGCAACAC
>NW_010327430.1:0-1320 GCF_000700745.2 Antrostomus carolinensis | reverse complement strand
AAAAAAAAAAAAAAGAAAATATGTTAAATCATAAGCAGAAATCTACAGTTGGTTGTCACTGAAAAAATTAGCAAACTGCTTGTTTCTCTAGCCCTTGGGAAATGGAGGAGGGAGGGAGAGACGGAGGATTTGCCGGTGCTCCTGGGTCCGGGTTGTGCTCCCCAGCATTGCCGGCTGCTGCCAGGTCCCTGCTGCAGCAGAGAGGAGAAGCAGGTGGGAGGAGGCTGTGCTCTTCTCTTCCCAGAGTTACACACCTATGTCAGAGAGGTGAGTCTGCCCACTGGGTTGCTTATAGTTTATAGTTTCACAATTTAAACTAATCCAACATGGAACAACAAAGATACTAATAGTCCAGAACAGGTTTTTTGATCGAACTGAGCTGCACTGTCAGCTGGACAAATAAAATCTTATTTACAACCTTAAAAAAGTTATACCAGCTGGGTTCCAAGAGCAGGTTGTGTCTGAAGTTAGGCCAGGTTTGGGTGGATTTGTGGCAGGGGGCAGCAGCAGCAGAAGAGGCTGGCGAGGGACCCATGACCCTCAGCGGGTCTCCTCTCCTTTGACAGAGAGCACCAAAGGCACTGGGTTTAAATGGTAACAAGGCCAGTTGATACTGGGTGTTAAGGAAACTTCCTAAAGGCTGTTCCCACAGCTGTGGCAATGGTTTGGGATTTGGGTTCCTCAAGTTTGCTGGAGGTTGAGGGAGGGCACCTACAAAGTCACTGAAGTGTTGAGAAAAGAGGGAGCCCAAGAAGCCGAGGTGCCATAAGGTCAATTCAGGTCATTTCCTTGCAGGGGAAATGCTCCTGGCAGGAGTGGCTGCACAGTCTGTCAAAAACCAGCCAAGGAGCCCGTTACTGCTGTTCCCTGTGTCCCACGGGAGCACCCAAGGGCTCGGCTGGGATGCTTCAGGCAAAAACCAGAGGGCACACAGTGAGCAAGGGGAAGGAGAGGGGGATGGTCACCACAGCCAGGCCAGCCCCAGACCAGGGATGGGGGTGGTGGTCCGGGCACTGGATGCAGCATGAACGCTATGGCGAGATACGCGGCGTAATGACCTAAGGAGTGTGCACTGAGACTCTTTTTTCATTTCTGGGAAAAGCACTTTTCTTACTTCTATAAAAAGCTCCAAAATTCCATCCTCCCTCAGAGCACAAAGAACCTGAGTCACCTGTGGTCACATGGCACAGAACCCCAGCACGGTCACCCACAGCACGGCAGCCCGTGGGGCAGTAACCCAGGGCACCGTAACCCACAGCACCACAATCCCCAACGCCCCCCACCAGTGGCACCGGGCAGGACGGGAGCCAGGGGCAGCCC
>NW_010327429.1:0-2773 GCF_000700745.2 Antrostomus carolinensis | reverse complement strand
CACTCTTCTCAATGCCCCACAGGAGACCATTTGCCTCCTTGGCCATGAGGGCCCATTGCTGGCTCATGGTTGATGTCCACCAGCACTCCCAGGTCCTTCTCTGCAGAGCTGCTCTCCAGAAGGTCAACCCCCAACCTGTGCTGGTGTCTGGGCTCATCCCTCCCCAGGTGCAGGACCCTACACTTGCCCTTATTGACCTTGATCAGGTTCCTCTCCACTCAATTCTCCAGCCTGTCCAGGTCTTGTTGAATGGTCACACAACCTCCCAGTGAACCAGCCACTCCTCCCAGTTCTGGATCATCACCCAGCGTGCTCATGGGTACCAGCAGCACCCAGCTCTTTGAGGATGCATATTCTGCTTTCTTTTCTTTTTCAAGCTTTCTCCTGGGCGACTCTCCACACGAGGATGTAACACTGTGAGGAGTCTACACATTGCATTCTATAGAGTATTTTTGTTTTGGACATAAGTTTCACTTCACATCAATTCAAAACACAGATGTAAATAAGAGCCAGTGTTAAATTAAAAAAAAACACTGAGAAAAATGCATGTGGTGACACATGGAAGCAGGAAAAAAAAGATACTCTTAGGGATGAAATTTCAAATTAGACGGGAGAACTTGGAAGGCAACGGTAGAAAAAATGCTGCTTTAAATATCAGGAGTTTCAGGAAGAGCTTTGGACATCAGAGCAGATGGAGAAACCTGGATATTGGGAGTGACAAGTGACAAGGCGAGGGGATTTGGGAACGGATCTAGAGGCCAGGTCGTTGCCATCTGCACCACTGATCTCCATGAGGTCCAGAACATCATCAGCCCAACCAAACCCCTGAGGGGATGAGTCCTCGAATCATTAAGGTTGGAAAAGGTCTCTAAGATCATCAAGCAGAAACTAAAGGTTGAATTTTAGATGTTTTCACAGCAAAAAACCCAGAACATCTTCAAAATGTTGCTTCCTTCCTCCTCAGGCTTTTGCTTCTGAATCTGATGGTGGGAGACTCCCAAAGGTCCCAGGAGAGGGTTGGGATCTGGCTACAGCGTGTGAAACACAGAAATACCCCAGAAATACCATCACACCACAGTTTTCCCCCATAGAAATTCAAACCCCAAGTTGCTCAGAAACATTTGTGCAGCCAAGATGAGCTCGGGGAAAAGCGAAGCCTTCGCTTCACCCCCAAGGTCACGCCAACACCGAGCCATGAACCACTTGTGGAAATTAATAACACTGTGGATTAGAAATTGCAAACATTTTTCTGAAGTATCCAGTATTTGTTTTCTGCCATGGCAGCCTTCCCCACGCTACATTCTCAGCCACTAAAATCTTTATTTTATCATATTTATATATTATAATTATATATATACACACACATTATATATATACATATACACTATATTTATATTTTATTATATATATTATTTTACAGTTGGACTCGATGATCTTCCAGGTCTTTTCCAACCAAAATGATTCTCTGATTAATTGAAAAATTGTCTCAGTTTCTCGTAGGTGTTTTTTGAACATGTGTTTAGCACAGTCTATATAATACCCCCTGTCCTATCGGAGGTGAACATATTGTCTCCTATAATTAAACAGTAATAGCTGCTACCAGCAAGGTCATTTAGCAATTGAGGGTGATATAAATCATCTCCAAGCCGTTCCCACACTCACCTTGGCCTACAGCATGTGCCCCACATCTGCTTTCTGGGGAGATCTTGCCCAGAAGGTGTTGGATGGTAGGTATCATTTTATGGATGTGTGTAAAAATATCTATTGATGTTATGGGATGTTAATTAGCACACATTAATCAGTCATTAGCAATACAAATGTGTCCTCATTTTTAGCTGGGCCTGAGCTGGTTTCTTTTTAGCAGCTGGAACAGCGCTGGGGTTTGGGTTCAGCTGGGATTTGTCATGAGAAGAACATTGATAACGCACCGATGTTTTCAACTGTCACTCGAAGTCAAAGGACTTTGTGTTTTGCCAGTCTGCAAGTGCACTCCCAGGTCCTTCTCTGCAGAGCTGCTCTCCAGAAGGTCAACCCCCAACCTGTCCTGGTGCCTGGGGACATCCCTCCCCAGGTACAGGACTCTACTCTTGCTTTTGTGGAACTTCATGATGTTCTTCTCCACTCAGTTCTCCACCCTGTCTGGGTCTCTTTAAATAGTCACACAACCTCCAGGTGACTCAGCCACTCCTCCCAGTTCTATAATGCCAGGAAACCTAAGAGATAAGATGTCAGACAACACTCACTGCAAGTTTCCCCATCACATGGAGAGCCCCTAGAACCCACCTGGGGGCTCAGGAGGTGCTGCACCCCAGCACGATGTGGCGCCCGTGGAGACAACCCCAGCCCAGCAGAGAAATGCAGCTCATGTCAGTTTGAACTCCTCAGGACCAGGCTGGAGTTGAACCCATGTCAGACATGGCCTTGGGGACAGCACTCCATGGGGACAGGATGGGGACAGCATGGGGAGAGCATAGGGACAGCAGATGGACCATGAGCAGGGACTAAGCACCTGCAAGTATTAGCCTTTTAAAGTCATCAAGTGGGGAGGTGGGGCCTGTTATCACTGAAGGCTTCATCAGCAAGACCTGATGTTAATTAGATATGCTGATGAGGGCAGGAGAGGCACTGAGGAAGCATCGCCATGGGGCTGAGCTGGTGGGAAGTCACACAATGGAGGAGCTGTAGATAGCTTGAAGTGGTTATCTCTGCTTTGCCTGAGCTTCCATCTTATCACTTCATAGGCAATCTGTGTTTTATTTTGTATTGTTCTGTT
>NW_010327428.1:0-289 GCF_000700745.2 Antrostomus carolinensis | reverse complement strand
GTTGTGGGGGACAAGGAGCATCCCCACCCCACCTGCCCCAAGGAGGCACCACCATCTCCTGCCCCCCATTTCCCTCTCCCCACCCCGGTACTTCCCTGTCCCCCGTCCTTCACACACACCCCCTTGGGGGTCCCCTCTGCCACTGCCCGGGCAGGTGGGACCTGTCTCACACCCCCCTGTCCCCTGCCCGGTCTATGTCCCCACCGTCTTTGAGAAGTACACGGCCTCCCTCCAGGTTGGCGGCAAGCCCGTGAAGATCCACCTCTGGGACACGGCAGGAGGGACAGGA
>NW_010327427.1:0-800 GCF_000700745.2 Antrostomus carolinensis | reverse complement strand
AGGAGAAACAGAGCTTGAGCATTCGCGGAAACGGAAGCCGTGCGGTGAGCCGCCTGTCACAGCCGCTGCTGCAAGGGCCGCGGAGGCTTCTGCAATTCTCTTCTAAGGGTGCATTTCCTGATGCACGCTGCTGCTCTGCTGCTGGCGTGCACACGGACTTGCTGAACAAGATGGCTTAGCGGTCACTTGCCAAATGGGCAGATCTCTAGCAAAACTATTTCTGCTGTCAGCTGGGACGGAGGCACCTATGTAGTGTGTGAACTCCAAGTTATCCTCAGGAAGTTTTTGTTGACCCATAGCCAAAAAAGTTCTGCTTTCTAGAGAAAATCAGTTGTTTTGCAGTTAGTGAGGTGAGTCATTGTTCCATGGCTACCATTATCCACCCCCAGCAGTTTTATATCTGACTGTGTTACCTGGGGTATAACAAAATTCATTCCAGTGACTGAAAAAAAGAGACCTTGTTGAAACAGTACAGCAAGACAAAACACGTGTTAACTATTTAAGTCAGGTTTTATAAGCACTGGCTGTGAAATGCCCAAAGAAAGTATAAATTTCTCCTTTCTCGAGGCTGGGCCCGCCTGTTTTTCATTCGGGTCCGCACCCCCCCCCCCGGCTGCAGCACGGGGAGCGCCTGCCAGAAGCTACCGAATTCCAGCCGGACCCGAACACTCTGTGCCTCTCTGTTAGAAATACGGGGCTGCTGCCCCTCCGCAGCCATGCGGCACCGGCCCATGTACGAACAGTCTCAGCGCCTGGTATCAGCAGGTACAGCGGCTCTGCGGACCTGACGGGAGCTCCTG
>NW_010327426.1:0-944 GCF_000700745.2 Antrostomus carolinensis | reverse complement strand
AAACTGACTGAGGGTGCCCTCCATCCCCTCAAAGCCTGGGCAGATGGACCCAATGCCAACGCTATGGAGATGCTCTTCTGATGCTTCCAGCAGCCTCTGAGCAGGGGCAGGGACAGTCCCAGTCTGAAGTTCAAGGGACACTCAGTGGAGAATGGGGACACCTGAACATGTCACCCACAGCTGCAGAGGACAAAACCCAGCCAGCCATCTCCCAGCTGTGGCATGTGCCCAAACTGTCCCCCAAAGAGCTGAAGATCACCTCGTGGTCTCCTTTCCAGCATGGAGACAGCACTGGGGGAGCAAGTGACCCGTTGTGGACGTGTTATGTGTGGGACAAGGACACGAGGAACGGAGCAGAGCTGCAGGGCTCAAGGAGATAAACATCCAACCCTAACTCAGAGCTTATTCTTCTGGGGACAACGTCTTTAGGACAGGACAGAGCTGAGATGGTTGCAAGATCAACATCAGACTAACAACCCCACCCAGCTCCACACCCAGGGAGGTCCCACCGTGCCCACCTTGTCACCTCACATCCTCACCTTGGCTTCCCGGTGCTGCAGCCAGCTGTTGAAGAGCACTTCGTAGGCACTGAAGATCTCGTTTGAGAAGGTGTCCTTCCTGACCGTGGGGTCTGGGGCTTTGTCCAAGTTTGCCAGATACTCCTGGATGCTCTCACTGAAGTGCTGCAGAGCTACGAGGTGGATCACTGAGTTAGACTCTTCTCCACATACAAGACAATGTTTGTTTTAGCCCCTCCAGAAAGTAGATGGTGGACGTGCTGGTTTACTGGGCAGCATCTCAAGGGACAGCAGATCATAGAATCATGGATGGTTTGGGTTGGAAGGGACCTTCAAGCTCATCCAGTCCCAACCCCCCTGCCAGCAGCAGGGACACCTTCCACTAGACCAGGTTGCTCAAAGCCTCATCCAACCTGGCCACAAACA
>NW_010327425.1:746-4397 GCF_000700745.2 Antrostomus carolinensis | reverse complement strand
TACAAGTCCAGGTAGATGACATCAGTTGCTTCTCTGGACTGTGGCCAGAATAGTAATTAATTTACATGTATAATGATCAAGTCCTTAAGGAGTGCTCAGTCAGGGCTTCCTTCTATGATCCAAGAAAAGAAAAACAGAACAAAAAACAAATATATCAATACTTCAAACCTGCTGGTTATCACTATGAACTCAAAAGCTAACATTCTCAGAAGATAAAAACCTTACTAGGAATTGTTACATATTGGCCATATTGAAGCTGTTGGTCAGCTCACAGCCTCAGGATTTGGTAAAATGAGCAAGACTTTTCTTTACAGCTTGTCTCTTTTGGCTGACGTGGTGAGATCTCTATATCCAATGTAATATTTTCCATCCCTGAGTTGCTGTCCCAGATACTGTAGGGTGTCTGAAATGGCAGTAGGTGCCTAGGTGTCTCAGGACCTATGTTTAGGTTACTGGCTAGTGCCCTGGCTCTCTGATCCCCATTGACTATCTCAGATACCGTAGGCACTTACACACAGATGCCTATACTTTAGAGTCCAATCATGGAGTCAAATCCTACTCAGACTGTCTCTTGAAGAACAGACACTGTAGGTCCTACAGAGATGATAAAGAGGAGGCTAAGGTTTCCCATTTAGTCAGAAGAACTTGGTGTTGCAAGAGTAAATTCCACACACTTTGCTGTAGTGACTGTTCTTAGCACCTAAGCCATGGAGGATTATAACTCGAACAGGACTCAGTGGGGTCTGATGCTGCTTTTTTCCTGTCTGGTCTTTAATTTTGTGAAGGAAGGAAGTATATCACAAATCACTACATAGAGGAGCAAAAGGTTAATGAACTAATCCAAAGCTTAGCAACAGTAAACATGTAGAATGTATGCCAAATGATGTTAATATGCATAAGGTGCACGTCTAGCAGTAAGGGATGTAGAATCTGTGCTGTGTCTGTGATATGTCTTCCTTAGTTATAAACATAAGCTTCACATTTATATGGATAAAACCTAAAAGCTTTGTCCAATTCTTTACAATTACTTCTCTTATCCCTAAATTTATGTAGAAATCATTTGAAAGTCGAGTATTTTTTATACATGCACTCGAACACTAATGGAAATTGCATAGAAAGCACTAATAAGTGAAAGTATGTACTGAATTCTTATTAATTTTTTATTAAACCTAAATGTGTTTACAGTCTAGGGCATTACATGTCAACAAGATATCTAAGCCTCCTTTAGGAGTTAGTGGAGGTCTAGAGCATCTATTGCCATTTGGGACCTGAGTATACCATCTGGCTTCCTAAACACTACTTCAAAAGGTCACCCATAGGTCCTGCTTCATAAAACCTATCACCATGCAAACACTGTGGCTACCCTCAGGTGTCTCAAAAGTAAACTCCGATGTTTAGGCTTCTGAATTGAATCCTAGGTCTCCACAAGCTATAATGGAAGTTTGGACACCTTGTTCAGAGCAGGCCTACCTACATTTGTAGATGTCTATGTTTAGGTGGATGAATCTGGACCTGGATTTCACCTCCTGAATCCCTTTTGTCTCCACCTACCTCAGCACTGTCATACTTGGGGATGTGGCAGGAGGACAGAGATGTACCAGAGGATTTCCTGAGTATTCCCAGTCATTGGCTCTGCTAGATCAGGCCTGACATCTCTCTTGTGCCTCCTTCAAAGCTAAAGCAGCGTAGGAAATATATGCATGGCAGAATGCAAGCTTTCCAAAATAATTAAGAAGTTTGAAAACAGTGATTAACTGTCTAAATAAAGACAGCAGTGTTGAAGGGAAAAGACAAACACTGTGACCCACATTAACTGCAAAATTGAAGCCAGTCAGGCTGACAACAGTGGTTTAAAAAGAAAATAATCCTCTTCAGTTAGACAGACAACCAATCTTCTTCATTATTGCAATAGTTTTTCTCTGCAAGCATTTAAGGGGACTAGAGTCACACCTAGTAAGAAACAGTTCACAAACACAGCGGATTACTAAGTGTTGTTGTTTGATACTTTTCCCAAGTTCTGTACAATGCAGCCATGAAGAATAGCTAATTATATATGTCAGTGTTTTTCTCTTCTAATAGATGGCTTGTAGCATCACTGCACATGGGTGATAGTTAAAAAAACCCCCAACACCCTCAGAACTAATTTGCAGTAGAATGGCATTTTTGCACTGAAGCTGTAAACAAGATGCCCAGCAAATTAGCACCTTCCATCTCCAGCCTCTGCAACTGAAGCACAGCTGAAAATGACAGGCTGCTGAAAAAACAAGATTAGGGGTATGGGGTGAATGGTTGTCACTCATTTGCTAAAAAAAAACAAGTGAAGCTTTATGAAGCATGCACTGAGCAGCACAGGCAATTGCTGCACATGCCTCAGAGAAGCTGACAAGTCTGACTTGCTAGGGAAATGCTTACCTAGAGGCTATCTCACACCTACCTGCTGTTTCTTGCCATAGAATCTCTTGCCTCCACCCTGGTGGTGATGACCCAGGGAGTCATGTTGCTGCATCTTAGGGCAACTCAAAACTATTGCTAGCTAATGATGTCAAATTCCTCCCAGAGTAGGTGGCAGAGGAAGAGATCTTCAACCTCTCCTAAGAACCCTCAAGAAAAGGCAGATCTAGAGCTTTTAATTTTGTTCTATAATAGCAAGAAATCCTGTATTGCCTCTATGGTTTTTCAGCTGTATCTGGTAGTAGTATTACTGCTCTTGTAAACTGCTGGGGATGCTCCACTGAGAAGGAAAATAGCTATCAGGTGTTATTTTCAACTCACCTTCTTTGATAGTCACTGAAAGTCAGTTCAAAGCTGTTTGATATGCATATCCTGGACTCCATCTAACATCCCAAGAGGGTGTGGGTCTCCTATGAATCATGTGCCATCTTTGCAAACTCTTAGCCTTTACTCTTAGCAAACACATAGTTGTGTTTGCAGTCATTCTTGGATCCTGGAATGAAATGGTCTATAGCTGGATGACAGACACAGCTTTAGCCTGCATTCTCTGAGTTCCCACAAAACAGCCTCGTGTCAACACTGTCCACAGGCTCTGCTGCAGCTCAGACGGATGGAGCTCCCTTCTAGCCACAAGGCTAACCTCATGTATGTGGGAAACCACTCCTTGTGAGAAAAGGCAAAAATGTTTTTAATAGGCCAAAGCATATCCTTCTTTGTGCTGTGGTGGTAACAAAGCCTGTATGACACTGAAATGGTTAATACCATAGTAGAAAATTCTTTACCAGTCTAGCTTGTGTATGACTACTTCCCCATCTTCTAGCTGCTCTCCTAATGAATGACAGTAACTATTACATAGCTGATGATTCAGATCTCTCAGAATCCCATTACCTGCATTCTCATTGTAACTGTAGAAGTTATTTCCAATAAAGTAATTCCTTTATTAGTGAAACCTAGCATTACTACACTATAAAATTTGAGCATATACCATTATGTCTCATTCACTACAATAGCAGTCATCATCTTTAAAAATTACATAGAAGGATGTGAGTTTCAATTATAAGGCATCTCAATAAAAATAGAACATGTAGCTAAATGCAGCTAGTTAAATGATAGGAAATAGTATGATTATAGGGAGAAAATAAGGTGTTCTTTGATATGTAATTTTTTTGCCATTCAAATTGTACTCCAGGTAGTGTCTCA
>NW_010327425.1:0-713 GCF_000700745.2 Antrostomus carolinensis | reverse complement strand
CTCTTATAATCACTGCTATGGATACTCAGTCCTTGTATGTGACGTGGTCTAATGTAGTACAAGCCAGTTTTACTCCTTGTTTTGCTGTGTTTCTCTAGACAAGGTAAGGAGGAAACCTGAAGCAAATAGTGTGAAGTTAATCAAAGTGCTCATGTTTATTTATTAGTTTTCAGTGTTCATATTGATTTTAGGAAATCATTGGCATTTATTATGTAGACAGATGTGTTATTGTTCCATCTGGGGCTCGTAGTCACATATAGCTAAATCAAGAAAAGGTGCAAGAAGCCATTCTCTGAACATAAAGTCCATGCATCTAAGTATGTATGATAAGCTCACTGTTTTCACTGAAAATCTAGCAAGTGGCAGTGGTGTTATTCTTTCCCAAACACATCATGGTTAGACCACTTGTGCATGGGGAGGACAACCTGGCTTTCAGACAGTGAAGAAAATGTCTTAAGGTTCCACCCAAGTTTTGATTTGCTTATTGTCCTGGTTTTTAGCTGAGACAGAACTAGGTTTCTTTTTAGTAGCTGGAATAGCACTGTGTTTTGGTTTCAGTGTGAGATTTGTTATGATAAAAATGTTGATAACAGACCAAAGTTTTCATTTTGTCATTCAAAGTTGAACAACCTTGTGTTTTGTTAGTCTACAGGTGCAAGATCTAGGGGGGATGAGGAATATTTTAAATTAATAAGATAAAATGGCATTTGGAT
>NW_010327424.1:0-1403 GCF_000700745.2 Antrostomus carolinensis | reverse complement strand
GTCTTCTCCAACCTTAATGATTCTGTGATTTCATGATTCTATGATTCTCTCTCCTCCTGCCCTGACCCATGTGGTTCTGTGGCTTTTTGTCCACCAGCCACCGCAGCACGGGTGTCCCTGTCCTTTTCCCCACAGGACAACTGCCGGCTCTTCCCCAACAAGGACCAGCAGAACTCAGACACCGACTCCTTCGGGGACGCCTGCGACAACTGCCCCAACGTGCCCAATAATGACCAGCGGGACACCGACAGCAACGGCGAGGGGGACGCTTGTGATAATGACATCGATGGGGACGGTGAGTGGCTCTCAGGACTTGCCCGATGTCACAAGGCCAGAGATGCTCACAGAGCAGGGCTGGTGTCACGCCAGGCCAGGGATTGAGGACATCCACCCAGTGCTGTCCTTGCAGGGATTCCCAACATGCTGGACAACTGCCCCAAGGTGCCCAACCCTCTGCAGACGGACCGGGACGAGGACGGCGTTGGGGACGCTTGTGACAGTTGCCCTGAAATGAGCAACCCCACTCAGGTATGGCCGGGGCCAGGCTGGGGTGGGGGGCTCCTGCAGCACCGCTGGGTCCCCTCGCCCTGGGGTGTCTGCTGAACTCGGGCTCTGGTCTCCTCCAGACAGATATGGACAGCGACCTGGTAGGAGACATCTGTGACACCAATGAGGACAGGTGGGGACCACGTTGCTCTGGGGTCACCTCCCTGTCCCATCCTGTCCCTGGGGGAGAGGCAGGCTCCTGGTGCGGGGACCTGCGAGATGGTCTTTGTGGTTGGCAAGGGTGCTGAGACATGGTGCCAGGCCCCTGTTCTTGTCCCAGCGATGGTGACGGGCATCAGGACACCAAGGACAACTGCGCCGAGGTCCCCAACAGCTCCCAGCTAGACTCAGACAACGACGGGCTGGGGGATGACTGTGACAATGACGATGACAATGATGGCATCCCTGACTACGTGGCGCCTGGCCCAGACAACTGCCGCCTCATCCCCAACCCCAACCAGAAGGACTCGGACGGTGAGCGCAGGGTGGGTGGGAGGTGACAGAGCCACCTGGGCTCAGTCTGTCCCTGACCAGGGTGCCTGTCCCTAGGGAATGGCGTGGGTGACGTGTGTGAGGAGGACTTTGACAATGACACGGTGGTGGACCAGCTGGACGTGTGCCCCGAGAGCGCTGAGGTGACGCTGACTGACTTCCGCGCCTACCAGACCGTCATCCTCGACCCTGAGGGGGACGCCCAGATCGATCCCAACTGGGTTGTCCTCAACCAGGTGTGGGTGCTGCCCCCCATGTTTCTGAGATCTGTGCTGCTGGGGTGGGAGTGGATGGGGACCGGGAGGTCCCTGGGGCTGCTGAGGATGTCCCTCACCCAGCTGTCCCCCACAGGGCATGGAGATCGT
>NW_010327423.1:0-231 GCF_000700745.2 Antrostomus carolinensis | reverse complement strand
TGGTGCTGGTCGGTGCTTGCCCGTGGCAGGAGCACATCGCCCCGTGCGGTGCGAGAGGTGCCAGCACTGCCTGAGTCATCCCTGGGCTCCTGGGAGCGAGGAGGAGATTCCCAGAGGGAAGGGATGAGGTTGGAGGCAGATCCTCACATGTCCCATCAGTTGCCACATTTCCTGGGATGAAGGGCTGTCCCAATCCTGCCACCACACAGGGAAGGGCTGCACTGGCTCCTC
>NW_010327422.1:0-537 GCF_000700745.2 Antrostomus carolinensis | reverse complement strand
ATAAATCCATGGGTCTTGATGGGATGCACCCACGGGTGTTGATGCAGCTGGCTGAAGTCATAGCTAGACCACTCTCCATCATCTTTGATAAGTTGTGGGAAACGGGAGAGGTGCCTGAGGACTGGAGGAAGGCCAATGAGGTGCCTGAGGACTGGAGGAAGGCAAATGTCACTCCAGTCTTCAAAAAGGGCAAGAAAGAGGACCCCGGTAACTACAGACCGGTCAGCCTCACCTCGATCCCTGCAAAGGTGATGGAACGACCTATCCTTGGTGCCATGTCAAGGCATATCAAGGATAAGAGGGTCATTAGGGACAGTCAACATGGCTTCACCAAGGGGATCAATGGAGCAGAGTCTAGTTGGAGACCTGTGTCTAGTGGAGTCCCTCAAGGGTCAGTACGTCCTAGTCCTAACTGGTCCTACAGTGACCTGTAGATATAGATATAGAGTTATATAGATATAGATATATAACTCATTGATATAGATTTATATCTATATCAATGACCTGGACGAGGGAACAGAGTGCACTGTCAGCAAG
>NW_010327421.1:0-10965 GCF_000700745.2 Antrostomus carolinensis | reverse complement strand
CTCAAAAGGTCCTTCCCAGCCAGGCACAGGCCTGATGCCCAGGGAATTTGGGCCACAATTCTGGAGGTTCCGTGATACCTGTCCCCTCTGTGCTGGTCCCAGCAGCCCTCCCTCCTCCCCAGCTCAGAGCAGGTGCTTGTGCATCTCCCTGGTACCCTGGGTGCTCAAACCTCCCTTCTTCAGCCCCAGGGATGAGGTTATGGCTCCATCCAATCCTGGATGGAACTGCAACTGCCTTGGGATCAGGGTGGAATGGCATCTCCACTGGGAGACAGGAGGAAGCTGCAGGAGAAACATTGCACAAAGCTGGAGGAAAGAAAAACCAGCTCATGAGAAGGGATTTGCAGATTGCTGCTGGGACAGACACTCATCCTTCTTCCCTGGCAGGGATGGGCAGACCTGCTCCTGGTAGCTGCACCCTCTCACCAGAGCTTCAGGTGTGATGTCCACCTGGGCCACAAGCCCCACAGCCCACGGAGTAGAAACCAAGGAAGGATGCAATAAATCTTCTTGTCTTCAAAGACCATTAAGAAACCACAAACAGCTTTGATAACAGGCTGCAAACAAGTCCCCAACCTCAAGAAAGGAGAGGGGTGCTTCTATTTCAGAGGCACAGCTGAGAGCCCTTCCCCACCTTCTGATCAGGTGAAAAGCATTTCATCCTTCACAGCAGCCCCCACCACTGCTGGAGACACCTCACTGCCTTCAAGAGCATCCTTGCCAGGAAAAAAACCCCACAACTTCATCAATATTTGATGCCATGGGCAATGGGCTGCAGCTGAAGCGTGTCACTGCCCTGGTCCTTCCTCACACAAATGGCTGAGGGATGGACCAGCCAACACGCAGCGGGAAGGGAAACAACACCCAGGGCTGCTGCCCACTCCACGCTGCCTGGAGGGGTGAGGGACACCGTGGAGAGATGACAATAAGCCCATAAATCAATGGGGGGAAAGCAAGGAGCATAAACACCGAGATGATCATCAAGTACGCAGGGAAGTGGACGTATAAGCAGAGGCAGAAGGTTTAACAAATACCCATTCCTGGGGAAACTCTGCCTCTGGCACCAGCAGAAAGTTTATCTGCAGACTGGAGGCAGTTGGATGACTGGTGTCCCATAGGCAGGACCAGTTGGGCATATGCACCCAGTGAGGAGAAAGGATGGAGCCCATGACCTGCACCCCATCACCTGCCCCGTGGTGGGTACAGACAAGATGGGATGCCAGATGATGTGGGCAGGGAGTGTCTGTCCATTCCTGGGCAACCCAGCAGGATTAGCTGCTAGCACACAGCATGAACTCTAAATGCCCCCTCCCTGGAAGTGTTGAAGGCCAGGTTGGATGAGGCTTTGAGCAACCTGGTCTAGTGGAAGGTGTCCCTGCTGCTGGCAGGGGGGTTGGAACTGGATGAGCTTTCAGGTCCCTTCCAACCCAAACCAGTCTGTGATTGTAACCCTGCAAGAAGCATCACGACAGGGAAGTGGCTCCAAGAACAAACCATCCTCCATCCCTTGCTGGCAGCTTTGCTTGGGCTCCTCACACTGCTGAGATCCTGTTATATGGCATCGGTGTTACTTCTCCCCTGTACCACGTGTGTCTGCTCTTTCCACAACCCTGGGCTTGTCCTGCACCCTGGCAGCAGCTCTTCTATCTCAGGGCCACCAGTGTTTCACGTGAGGAATGAGAGGGATCATCCCTACTAGATCAGGGACTAGTCACAACCCAAGGGCACCTCCTATAAGAAGCCCATAAAAGTGCAATGGGATGATGCAGGGAAGTCCTGGGACACTGACCTTGGGGGAAGAGTGGTGAAAGGTCACAAAGCAGCTTTATCCTCAGCCCTTGGGTGGTCTTTGGCCTGGTTGGCAGACAAAGCCACTCCAAAGGGCACCCTGAGGGACAGGATTTTTGTTTGAAGTCCTTTAGATCCAACCACTTGGGACTGGGGTTCACCAAAGCAGCTTGGTGTTACTGAAGGCTTGACAGCAGCTTTAAAGATGTGCACGTTCAGGGATGGAACTGACCAAGGCCAGAGTGGGGAGAGGGAATGTCAAATGTACCAGGTCCTACAAGGTGAGCATTGCAGTTGGAGGAGCCTGAAGACACAGAGGCCACGCTTGGGGTGCATGTGCAATCACCTCTTTTTGTAACTATGCCCACTCCACAGTCCTCCTTTCACCCCATGCTGGATTAAAGCTCCAGGGAAACCTTCTAGTGGCCTCCCAGTACCTGAAGGGGTTCCAGGAAGGCTGGGGAGGGACTTTGACCAAGGGCAGGGAGTGACAGAACAGGGGGTGATGGCTTGAAAGTGGAAGAGGGGAGATGGAGATGAGATGTGAGGAAGAAATTGTTTGGTGTGAGGGTGGTGAGACAGTGTCCCAGGTTGTCCAGAGAAGCTGTGGCTGCTCCTCCCTGGAAGTGTTCTCGGCCAGGTTGGATGAGGCTTTGAGCAACCTGGTCTAGTGGAAGGTGTCCCTGCTGCTGGCAGGGGGGTTGGGACTGGATGAGCTTTAAGGTCAATTGCAACCTAGACCATCCTAGGACTCTATGAAAACCAAAGTGGCATCTAAAATGTTTGCCCCAATCCTCCCTCCCAGCTGCAAGCTACATTTTCTGGGCCAGAAATATCTGACAACATATTCCCTGCAGGATGCAAGGACATCTTCAAATTTGATGCGGCAGCTTTTTCCTTCCTTGATTCCAGGCAGCACCTCCTCAGGGATGACCCCTGTGTTTATGCCCTCAGCTAGAGGAAGATGCTCTAGCATGTGTGGAAACAGGCTCCAGCTCCACAGAGAGACCAGGACAGACTCTAGCAGGCAGCTGGTAGCATAGCCATCACCTAACTCCATCCTACTGCCTCCTAAATCCTTGGGCTTTGCAAAATCCCCCACCCCTCAAAACCCCCTTGCCCAGCCGGCTGAAGGGCTGGACCACACAAGGGGTGAGGCACCTGGGCAGGGTTAACTCAAGCCCCTGATGCCCACAGAGCGTGCGAGAGGAATCCCCTCCCCTGCAGCGTTCTGCTTGCATAAGCAATGTTTCTGCTATTAAATCCAGAAAAGCAATAACATCCCCAGCAATAGATGCTGCTCACGATAAGCTCGGGGAACAGATAAGAATCCCAGGGAGATGTTATTCCTGTTCAAAGTCTTGGTCACAGTGACCTCCACAGATATTTTAAAATCGAGCTGTTTTAACTCTGGTTCTTTATTTGTTTGTTGTTCCAGCTGCTTTTTAAAGAAACTTTCAAAGACCCTGAGCCCTGCTGTGTATCTCTACTCTTCACCAGGTTTCCTTTTTCATTTAATGAGGCCAAGACCAGTTAATTAAAAAAAAGATCTCCATCTCCCAGCTGACACCTTGCCCTTGGCCCAAGCGATAGTTCTCTCCATCCTGAGCAGGGAGATATTGCTGCAGCTGCCCGAGCACGACGTGAACTGAAATGGAAATGCAAAGCAGAGGCTGAGCTGACAGAGATGTGCAAGTGTCCTCAGAGCTCGCTGAATTTGGGAGCTCCCACCAAAACAGGAAGGCAAAGTGCCAACCACAAAAAGAACCCGGCAGAAGGAGAGCTCCTTCTTCTTCTCCCTCCTCCCAGGAGATGGAAACCAGCCCTTTGAGGGGATGTGTTTGCACAAAAACAATCCCAGAATCGCCTCGATTGGAAAAGACCTTTAACATCATCGAGTCCAATCATTAAGGATCCAGGAAAGAAGCAACAAAGCCAAAAAAATTTTAAAAAAATATAAAAAGAAACAGAGTCAGTTTATTTCCCATCAGACACCAAAGCTTGGGCATGGGACCGCTTTGGGGTGCAGCACGGTCCTGCAGCACACTCATGCTGCACCCCTGGGCCAACCCTGGAGATGGGAACTATACCTGTGCATTGGCACTTCTGCCTCTGAGACCTCCATCACCCAACAGGAGATGTGGCTCCAGACCCTCACCCTGCAACACAACCCTCTTCTTCAAGCTCCTCAAGTGTGGGTAGGAGGGAAAATTTGCTTTTCCCAAAACAGGTTCCTTCTTTCCTGGATGGATGGATGGATGGATGGATGGATGGATGGATGGATCCTCTGATGGCAAGACCTATTTGGCACCCCCACATGTCCTCCCAGATGGGACACGTCCTGGTGAGCATGGCCAGGCCCAGCCTGTCTCCTGGAAGGGGTAGAGAGCAAAATGGGCAAAACAAAGGCTGACTGGGCAGCCAGCAAACGAGCATCCCAGCCGGCGAGAGAGAGGGGGTGGGTGGTCTCATGGAGCCCACAACCCACACCGCAAAGCTCCATGTCCCTGTCCCCACACCATGTCTAATGCAGAAGAGCTGCTTCTGAAGCAGCAGCCACACATGGCTTCGTTCAAACCCCCCTCTCTGTAATTACAGATCCATGGTTTCTGCTGGGCTTCCACTTATTTAATCATCCTTTCTCATCTGCATTTAATACCCTGAGCTCTGTCAGAGGGCAAAAACACAGCTTTTACATCCAGAAGGACAAGAGTTCCCTGCAACAGCTGCTATATTTAACCAAAAAAAAAAAAAAAATACACTGGGTTGTCATGGCAACCCTGGTTTCTAAAAATAGAAATGCCATATACAGCACAGTGGAGAGCCCAGTGGAAGCTGCTTTTAACGGAGCGTTGGGAAATGGCAGCAAACTTTTCCTCTTCGCTGGAATTGGGATCCAGCAAATCATGCAGAAAAAAACCCCAAACCCAACCAAACCACACGATCCTTTACTAATTAAAACCTCGATCCACTGCAAAGGATCTCCAGTTCCCTTGGCTCAAATATTGAGCCGTGCTTTCTAAAGCCTCAGCTCCAAAATATGTTTTGGTGGAGGGCTGAAGCAAGCTGGACCAGATGAGCAGTGGTGAAGCTGGCACATCGGTGCTGGATGTGGTTGCTTTTCCTCCTGGCATTTACATGCCAAGGTCCAGCATGGCCAAGCCACCATGGTTCCAGCATCAGGGCAGGTTCCAGCTGCCCAGGAAGCTGGGCAGGTTGATGGGTCACCCCCAGCCAACAGATCTGTTTGGGTAAGGCTGAGTTTTGGTAAGCTCAGTACTCACAGCTGGTGCTCAGAGGAGCATCTGGTCCTGCCTTGCTCGCTTTAAATGACCTACAGAGCAGGTATCAGAGCCATGCTTGAGCCAGACAGGTTTCCAAATGGCCTTTTCACAGAATCACAGAGTGGTGGGGGTTGGAAGGGACCTCAGGAGATCATCCAGTCCAACCCCCCTGCCAAAGCAGGGTCCCTACACCAGGTTGCACAGGAAAGTGTCCAGGTGGGTTTGAACATCTCCAGAGATGGAGACTCCACACCCTCCCTGGGCAGCCTGTCCCAGGGCTCTGGCACCCTCACACTGAAGAAGTTTTTCCTCATGTTTAAGCAGAACCTCCTGTGTTCCAGTTTGTGCCCGTTGCTCCTTGTCCTGTCACTGGGCACCACTGAAAAGAGTCTGACCCCAACCTCTTGACACCCACCCTTTAGATATTTATAGACATTGATCAGATCCCCTCTCAGGCTGCTCTTCTCCAGGCTGAACAGCCCCAGCTCTCTCAGTCTTTCCTCATAAGATGCTCCAGCCCCTTAATCACCATCTGTAGCATCCACTGGACTCTCTCCAGAGGTCCCCTATCTCTCTTGAACTGAGGAGCCCAGAACAGGACCCTTTTCCCCCCTCCATCAACAAAACTAAGCCTCTGGGCATTAAATCAGCCTCACCACAGGGAAGCTTTCTCCTTTCTCACTGAAACCCAGCCCACCCCCAGCACAGCATTGTTAACAAAACACCCAACAGAGCATTCTACAGCCAGCTGAGCATCTTCTGCAATGTGATTAGCGAGGCCGAGCAGTCCCAGCCTGCTTACGAACGGCGGTCGCTTCCCCTTGCAGTCTACGGCTCCAGTCATCTCACTAATTCTCCTTGACATTTCTTGCTCCAAGTGGAAGGCACGCCTCCCCAGATTGCAAACCCCCCCCTCACTCACCCAACCCCCCGTGTTGTTTTCAAGCCCTGCTTTCCCCAGATGGGAGGATCAGCTGCAGAATCCCCCTGGTTTAGCTCTCCCCACCTTGGTTTCTAGGAATGGTTGAGCGTCGCGGTTGAGTGCTGCGTGCTCTCTGGATGATGCACAGCTCTGCTTGACTTCTGCACCATTCTTTAAAGGAAGGCGTTGGATATAGGGAGGAAGGGCTCTTGAAGAGGGAAATACTTCACATTGTTGTAGCTGTGTGTGAGTTGTTCATTTTATTTTATTTTATTTTATTTTATTTTATTTTATTTTATTTTATTTTATTTTATTTTTTCCTCCTTAAAAATAAAACAGATTGTTGGACCTGATGGGAACCCAAGTCAACCCAGTGCAGTATTTTCCCTATTTCATGGCTTGTACCAGCAACCTCAGAGGAAACCAAGAAATGTTGTGTATTTGTGGGATTACCTGCAGTGGTTTGCAGCAGTGCCAGCACTTCCCCAACACTCACTGGGTGCTCTGCCTCAGTTTGCTGCTACTCTTGCATTTCATAGGTTCTTCTTTCTCCATCTCTGGAGATGTTCCAAACCCACCTGGACAATTTCCTGTGCAACGTGCTGTAGGGAACCTCCTTTGGCAGGGGGGTTGGACTGGATGATCTCCTGAGGTCCCTTTCAGTCCCCACCAGTCTGTGATTCTGTGATTCCTGTAACATTTGGAGTTTCCTCAGTACCTTTCAAAGCAGGATCTTGAAATGGTCAAATTTAGGCATCTGTATAGAAAAATGAGGCTCAGGGTACCTTGTGATCTCCACAGACAAATTCACCTGTCTGGGGACCAGAGGCGTCATATGTTCTGAAACCAATAAATAATTTTACTTTATGTTGAAACAGCATCAAAGATGTTGTCACTAGGCTTAAAACCTGGGTTACTCTACAGCCCAAACCTTGAGCTGCTAGCTGCAGACCTTCCAGGCAGCTCATGGTGCCTGGCAGGGATGCATCCACCAGTATCATACTTCTACAAGTGCAGATCACAGAATCATGGAAACATAGAATGGTTTGGGTTGGAAGGGACCTTTAGAGGTCATCTAGTCCAACCTCCTCACAGTGAGCAGGGACATCTTCCACTAGACCAGGTTACTTGATGTGGCTGTTGTTTCTGCAAGTGTCGCTTGATGTGGGAACACAAGGTTTAAGTAACTGGATCATGTCCCCTGCACGGATGAAGCCTGAAGCTGAACCCTAAAGATGGCTAACCCTTGCTAAGACCTAGTAGAACAATCCTGATGGACCTCAGACTATCTGAGCCTGCCTTTCCATCCTTGTGGTTGAAGATTGTTGCTTTCCCAGGACGGGCTGAAGTCACTTGGTGTGCTCAGCCTGGAGAAGAGGAGACTGAGAGGAGATCTCCTGGGGGTCTAGAACTTCCTCCCAAGGGGCAGAGGAGGGGCAGGCGCTGATCTCTTCTCTCTGGCCACCAACCAATGCCAGGAGCAGAGGAGATGGCAGGAAGATGTGGCAGGGGAGGGTGAGGTTGGCCATGAGGAAAAGGTTCTTGAGGCACCCAGAGGGTGGTGGAGCACTGTCACAGGCTCCCCAGGGAGGTGCTGATGGCACCAAGGCTGACAAGATTCCAGCAGCATTTGGCCAAGGCCCTGAGGGACATGGTGTGAATGTTGGGATTGTCCTGTGCAGGGACAGGAGTTGGACTCCATCATCCTTGTGGGTCCCTTCCAGCTCACAACATTGATTCTATGATTCTATGATCACTTGCCTTGTTGGACAGGTTGTCAGTGCCATGCCAAGCCCAGACCAAACCCCTTCTCTCCGCACACTTCAGCAGGGAACTTTACCAAATGCACCTTCCCCACTGGGCTTGTAGGGAGACCGAGGGGGTGAATATTGTCAAGCAGCAGGAGCTCTCTTGACTCACTGCATCTCCCACCCATAGTGGACACATCAGCATTGCCTCTTCTTTGGCTCGTGGTGAGCAAGCACCTCTCCCCTCCATCAGCTGTGTCTCTGCCTCTACATCTCCTAAATAAACTGGTGTGACACAATCAATGCAACAACCCATTCCATGACCCAAAACTGGACAAGTTGAAAACATTCATGTGGGTCATTAAGCCTGATAAGTGCCCAGAGCATAAATATCACTGTCCCCATGGGTACTCACCAAGCTGGGGCTGCAGGTGTACCCAGCTCACACAAGCTGGCCCTGGCATGGTGCTGTGGCTGCCAAGAACGTGGCTGGAGGGTGCTGCAGCAGGAAGGAGTACGAGGACATCGGCATGGGCTCAGCAGAAGACCTCGCTCAAGGACTTCAGGTTTTGTTTGCTTCACCTTGGCCCAGTTCCTGGTCAATCCCAACTTGCCATGAGCTCACTGCAGAGGGTGTATAAATAATGGATGTTTCTCTGACTCCCTCCACCACCTGTGCTGTCCCACTACAATTTCTGCTCAGCATCTTTCTGCAGCCTCCCTGGGTCACTGGCAGCAGACCACGCTTGCCCTCCTGTATTTTATCTCAGGTCTGGCCCACATTTACCCCTGTCCTGCATCTTCTCCCCCAGCTAGAGTGCCCAATATTCAGATGGATGATGGGTTTTTTTAGCTTATGGGCTGATGGCCAACGAAGGCCACACACTGATGGCTCTATCAGCATCATAGAATCAGAGAATGGTTTGGGTGGGAAGGGACATTTCAAGGTCACCTAGTCCAAACCCCCTGCAGTGAGCAGGGACATCTTCAACCAGATCAGGTTGCTCAGAGCCCCGTCCAACCTCACCTTGAATGTTTCCAGGGATGGGGCTTCTACCACCTCTCTGGGCAACCTGGGCCAGGGTCTCACCACCCTCAGTGTGAAACATTTCCTTCTTACATCCAGTCTAAATCTCTCCTCTTTTAGTTCAAAACCATCACCACTTGTCCTCTTGTTACAAGCCCTGCTGAAAAGTCCATCCTACCTTTCTTATAGGCCTCCTTTAAGTACTGGAAGGCCACAATAAGGTCTCCCCAAAACCTTCTCTTCTCCAGACTAAGCAACCCCAACTCTCTCAGCCTGTCTTCACAGGAGAGCTGTTCCATCCCTCTGATCATTTCTGTGGCCTCCTCTGGATGAAGCCACATCACAGCAGCACCTCCTTGTTCCTGAAAAGGGCAGTGAATCACGGCACTTCCAGTGCACATGTAGATCCGTACCTTTGTGCTGTGTGAAAGGAAAGGCTCTCATGGGGAATGTTCTCCTAAACTGGCAAAATGGAAAAGGTCATGGATGAGTTCTCAGGTGCTGGAACAGGCTACCTAGGGAAGTGGTGGAGTCCCCATCCCTGGAGGGGTTTAAAAGCCAGGTAGATGAGGTGCTCAGAGATCTGGGTTAGTAGTGGACAGGTGTGGTTGGACTCGATGATCTCAAAGGTCTTTTCCAACCAAACAATTCTATGATTCTAAATGCTTATGTGACAGCAGACAGTCCAGCTCCTTGGGCTGGGCTTCTATGCACCGAGCTGGACCAAGAGGATCAAGTGGAGGATGTTTGTTGCTGGGGGCTGGAGCTTTTAGAGCAGGGCAGGGAGTTAAGTGCACAGATCCTGTTATTGCTAATGGTGTTTGTGTTGAGAGCTCCCCAGGCGTTGCTTTAGCAGCTGCCGTGGCCAGGCTGTTAACCCAGCCTCACCTGCTGCGTGGCCTTCGGGGCTCAGGCGTGGGATTGTGTAGTGTTTGGATGTGCAGGGCACGTCGTGAAGTGCTTCCTGCAAGAGCCACAATTTAACCTCCCATGCTCCTGCTTTTCAGCTGCTCCAAAAGGAAAAGGAGGTTGAGTGACCATCTCAGGTAAGGTGGGTGAGCAGGCAACAGCCCAACCTGCTCTCCTCACCCAGATCTCAATGATGTTATCACAGAATCACAGAATGTCAGGGATTGGAAGGGACCTCAAAAGATCATCCAGTCCAATCCCCCTGCCAGAGCAGGAACCTCAATGAGATCACACAGGAAGGCGTCCAGGCGGATCTTGAATGTCTCCAGAGAAGGAGACTCCACACCCTCCCTGGGCAGCCTGTTCACAGTGCTTCCGTTGTTATGGGGAGGAGGAAGCAGTGGTGGTGCTGAGATGCCTGATGGGTGGAAATCAGAGCTTCCAAAGGGATTTCAGCTCAATTCCCAATCCTTCATCCCTGCTCCAGTGACCCACTCTGACAGTCCACCCAAACAATTGGTCACAGCCAATTCTCAGCACTGGGTATATGTGGTACCCCATGAGGCAGCAGCAGTACAAGTATAATGGACAAAGCTTAGTTGCTTACGGTCCTTCAGTGTCCCACCTCATCAGTGGCCAATGCACAGAGGAGCCATGCCTTCATGCTGGAACCTGAGGGAATTTTTTACACTGACTTCTCTTAAAGAGAAAAGCCCTGGATCCCCTGCTGCTGGGCACTGCAGCATCCCCTTCTTAGGACCCTTCTCTCCTGCTGTCTTTCTCAAAAGAGATGAACCAAAGATAATAAAAAAGATTTCATGAGGGCATCCTTCCTTCTCCAGAAGGATTTCCATCACCCTGAGGAGGATGGTGGTCTCACTCTGGTCTGGTGAAGCCAGACCACGTGTATATGTGATGGCAACCTTCTGGGTGCTGCATGTACAGACTCACCCAAGCAATGCTCACCGTCAGGTGGGTGCTTTCTCAAGGAAACACAGTCCCAGCCTCAACCTGCTGCCATCAACCACAGGTATTCAATAACAATCCTGCACAAGCCCACAAGGCTTCATCTACACAGACTGATAAACAGTTTGGCCAGCACGTGGGAGTGTGTGGCAGTTGTGCTCTGAGAGTTGAGTGCCAGAGAGATCATGAAAAGGGCTCCAGATTTACAGGGATGAGGCGGAATAAACACAATAAGCTGCTTAATTTTGATGTGGATCTGGACAGATTTACCTCATATGCTTAGCTGGGATCTGTGGTGGTGTCACTGGGCAGCACTGGGCT
>NW_010327420.1:0-6552 GCF_000700745.2 Antrostomus carolinensis | reverse complement strand
GTGTGGGTCAGGCGTCTCCTCCGCGGAGGGACGTTGATCGCAGTGCTGAATGGCAGAAATGGCGCCCTGTCATTTCGCCGCACGGAACGCGAGGTGTTGACCTGCGATGGGCTCGGAAATTCGCGCAGAGTACGCGCACGTTGCACTGAGCCCCTGCAGAGGGTTGCGTACGAACTGGCCCGTGTCTGTGGTAGGGCAGCACCTCCGTGCGCTCTCTCACCGGCGTTCGAAAACTGACGAAGCACAGAGGGAGACAGAGTCTGCATGACTGCAGTTCTCTTCAAAAAATCTGCTAATTTTTCCCGCTAACAGATTAATACAGGTGTTTTCAGGTAATAAATGGAATCTAGAAGTCCCGTCTACTTTTATATTAGATGCCGACTATTGTCACTCATATGTCATTTGATACTAGTTAGTATCAAATTAATCAAACTATTAACAGTTAATGTGTTGCATTAACTTCTGCCTATGTGCATATTCTTTTGCAGTTTCCCACCCCGTCAAAGAGAAAAATGCAGAAGAATTTCTGTTATATATCATTTCTATTAGTTCTCATTTATGTTTAAACCGATTTAGAGAAGCTGTGAGAAATAAAAATATTGCAGACAGTGGGAGTGAAAAAAACATTTTTCATTAATTTTTTTTAGTAAGAGGTTGAGTGTTTTTCCGTAAGTTGATAAAAATAATCACAAATATAATCTGTAAAGACCCTTGGATTTAATTTAATCAAACCCTGAACATTTTAAAGTGCAATTCACAGGAAGTCCAGTAAGTGACACAAACAGACCTTAGGAAAATTACTTAGTATGAAAAGTATTCCAAAGTGTACATCAGGCAGCGTGTGGAGCCACATCCTTTTTGAAGAGAACTAATGCATTTAGAAAAAAACCTATTTTTAAAATTTGCCATGAGCCCAAGTGAAGATGTAAGTTTTATAGAGGCCTATCTTTCTGACAACAATATTCTCAAAGCTGGGATGGCCTCTCCAGTACTGACACTGTACACAACTTTCAAAATACTTTCTTCCCACCCAAAACCCCACATTATTCTGGAAGAATAATGAAGAAGAAGTGTTGTAGTACTCCAAGCCATTACATTGGTTTTCCTCTTGCCATCACAACCATTGTCATGTAACACTGTAATGCTATGTTAGCATTTGTCCCTTACGTGCTGGAGTAGTGATGACACACAGATAGAGGTATTTTGGAAGTATTTCTTGTTATATCATGGGGAATTCTCTGACTCATACTTCCCGCTGCATGCTGTCCTGTGAAGCCAGGAACATAAAGCAGTTATCAGCACAGAGTTAGTTCTTGAGTCTTAGCTGTTCTACTGCCTTTCAGTCTTTTTCCAAATGTACATTATTTATCTGTAAGCAGAAGGGAAAGGGGAGAATCTATTGAGCCCGTTGATTCAGAATCTGAAGAAGTATGTTTTTCTTTGTTTAAGAAAATACCTTCACAATGTTTAAAGCACCACCAACAAAAAAGCAGAACTTCTGAAGCGCTGCGCTCCTTCACCTCTTGCTCTTAGCTTTCCATCTCAAATTTCTTTCCTGCAAGGAGCCTCTAGTGCTTTGGGAAGACTTTAGAGTCACAGTTTACATTAAAAATGGGTTTCTGTGGAAGGAGGGGCACACAGGATGATCTGAAAACAGGATGTTTTTCAGACGCATTCCTCTGTTTGGTTCTCTATTTTGGTTTTACTTAGAGATTCATTTCCTTTTCATAACTGCTTGTAGTTCAGTGACCTGCTGAATAAGTCAATTCTAATGCATTACCTTCAATCTTATAATTGAAGCTTTATTTGAACTATACTCTTTAGAAAACAGAACACAGCACTGAGTTTAAGTTGCATGTTAACAAGGAGAGTAATGCAGCCTGCACCATGGTGGCGTGGACTACAGAGATAGATTCAGGTTTAAGAGAATGACTTCCCCTTTCCAGCCTTCTCCCAGCAAAGACTTTGATCTCAGTTTAGAGAAAAGAAAAAAACAAAACAACATTATCTGTCTGCTAGAATGACAACAGAAATTTTCCAGAACCTGATCGAGAGATGTTTAAAAACAACATAATGACAGTTTTTTTCTGCATTGCAACTGGCAGTCTCTTGCTGTTTAAAAGCTGAATCTGTGTCTCTGATGACATGCATTGTGGTGGTCTCCTGCTGGGCTGGTAGAGCCTGCAAGCCCTCCCTGCAGCGAGGGAGGTAGCTGCAGAGCACCCGCTGACACCCAGTGGTACTCGGTTTGGTTCCATTTGTGGCCTGCTGCAGCTGAGTTTGGATGGGTCTTTAGGATTTGCTATCTGATGTTGGAAGAATACGGGCTTTTGGGGGGGTTTACGACAAAAACGCGTTTAAACTGTCTGTGGTGGTCACTGAGGAAGTAAGTACTGACTGATTTTAAAAAACAAATTCACCCTAGTAATGCTTACGGTGGTCTGTCTAGAATACTAACATGAGGATGGGTGTCTCTGTAGCACTATCATTAAGACCATTTAGATTTCCATACAGTAACCAGCTGTAAGCTGCTCTCAAAAGAAGTAGCTTCACTTCAAGTGGCATGTTTGATCTGGAACATAGTCTGCATGTGGTTTAGCCTGAACTGTAGAATTAAGTATTATAATTTGAAACAATTATAAATTAATGGTGTAAACCGTGGCATGTCATCATTTGGTTTAAATGTGCTTATGCTGAGATAGTTTAGATTAGCACTGGAACTTGAAGAAGGTCCACTTTTAGTACTACCGTAATAGCAAACTTTGAAATTAATGGAGCTTACAGATAGGAGTCTTACAGTGCTTTTCTTTTCTGAAATTGAACTGTACATACTTTAAGTATTTTTTTTATTTTTTTCCCAATAATGGCTTGATTTAACCTCTTCTATATAAAGTTCTGAAGCATATATATATATATATATATATATATATGGAAAATTCATACATTTAGACCACTAGAGTAAAGGAGAATACTGTTCTTTGTATAGACCAAAAAAATTGAACCTATCCATTGATCTTCTTAAAACTAGGACTTAAAAGCAGGTCATATCCACATATCAAACACAGGAAGACCAAGTATAGAATGAGCACAGAAGTATCTGCCTGCAGTGAAAGATGTGTTTACTGGAACTGGGGAATAAGTGCCATTTTTTTAAAGCAGTGTCACATGATGGTCATCAAACAGTAATAAATTGCAGTGGCATCTGCCAAAACCAGAGTTGTTAAAAGACCTGTATCAAAATATTATCATATTAGCTAGCAAAGTCCAAAAGCTGAGGAGCAAAGCTCATGTTAATGATTTGTGGTTAGGTGGCATTCAAGGCAAGATTGCTTCATAAGATGATCTTTTGTAGGACCTGGGCCCATGGATTCCAATTAATGCCAACATAACAGGATCCTGGTTCTACCAGCATGTTTTAAACTCTATTTTTTTTTTTGAAAGCTTGTACTTAAACAATTAAGATGTAGAATTTCCTACTATTTCATATGCATTGAACAGAGGAGCTTGATTAAAGACAGATTTTCACACAGTTCTCTTTTTACTTAACCAGTCTCGCCATTAAACTGAGGGGGGAAAGGGATTTTTGAAAGCTAAAAATAATGATGTCTATCATTTTGAGAATGTAAAAATGACAGTGGGAATGAAATAATGAATGAATGAATGTAATCTGTTTCTTTTCTTTAAAATTGAGGTGTTGGTAAACTAGTCACAAGTATTTGGGGGCTTTTTGAGTGTGTATGTAAAGATTGTTGAATTTATTGCATATTAATAGAGGGAGTAATTGCATTTTGCTATTCATATTAGTGCCTTTCTTAAACTGAGTGTTTTAACAAATGCACTTTACATACACCTCAGTGACTAATGAAATTCTGCTGTATCTTGGTTGGGACTCAACATCTGTTTACTGGATGAGCTTCAACTGTGATATTCAGGCAAAACTGTTAGGACAGTCATTTAGGGGCTGTAAAGGGTTTTTAGATTATAATTTGTACATTTTTGAAATGTACAAATTATATTTTTGAAATGTACAAATTTATATTTTTGAAATGTACAAATTATATCGCACTGTTACAGTGCTGTCTGCTTTTATATAGTGTCAAAAGGTAAACCACAGCAGCAAACACTTTCTATTTCCTACATGTTCAGTGTTCCCCTCAGTATTTCTCCTATGTAAGAAAAAAAAAATGAAATGCTTAATTGCAGTTGAACTATTTGACTGTAATGCAATATAAAACAAATGTTGCCTTTTCCAATTTAGTGCAGTAACAAAGACTGGGCTTCAAAGAATTTTCATGGAACAGGTATCATAGATGCTTGATTATTGAGCCCTAACAGCTTTGATAGTACTCCTCAAAGTTTTACTGACATATTGCAAGGTATACAATTGTACAATTACAGTTTTACCATATTCTATAAGTTAAAATTGTAACTTAATTTTTATAGCTTGTTTTTGAAGTTCATGGTTAAGTAAACATCTGTCCCTTGAATCTTGCAAACTGGCACTTTTCCAAGTCATTACAGAATGCAATATTGCAAAGCTCCAGTGTAATTAAAGAGGGAAGTAATTTGCATTATTTTTCTATAAAACTACTCTTGAGTAACAGATGGTGATCGCAAACATACTGCTGCAAAGACATATGGAGGCCTATTTGTTCCATAAAACTCAAGAGTGAATATTAACCCCAAAATTACTCTCTTCAATGCTGAAATAACGATTGTGTAGTAATCTTCAGTATGGCCATAATTACAGTACATAGCAACTCATGTCTCTGAAAATACAGTTACAGGGAAATGTTTCAGAGATTAGTTTTTCATTTGCAGTTTCCTATAATCTGATTATTGGATTATGCTAGTGTGAAATAATTAACTAATTTGGTTTGGTTGCTTCAGAGCCAGGTTGCTATTACAATTTATAAACTTAAATATTGTAATAAATATTGTAACAACCAGTCTTAACATCTAAACAGCCCAACTGCTAATTAAGACAGTACAAAAATGAATGCAGCAGCCGTGTTTCCAAATTCCACCCTGAACTGGGCAGAGGTCTCCAAGCATGTAAAAAAAAGAACCAGCAATTCCCCTTATCTTTGTTTTGCTGCCTTGATTCTCCTCTATCAGATGAGATCCTGGTCTTGCAGAGGACTCAATCAAATAAAATGATGAAATTTTACTTGAATCACAACACAGCATCTGTGATATAAAATTAGATTTTGATAGAATTAACTGGAAGTTAGATTAGTATTCATGACAAACTCTTACTGAATTTACCTTGTACAGAGATTTACATCAGATCTGTCGCTACATTTTTGATGGTTTGTTATCACAAACATGCATTGGCCAGGAACGCTGCTGAACTGAGACCCTTAACAAGGAAGATTTGGAATAATTAATAACTAGGAGCAGAATACCTTTTACTTTTTCAAGGTTTATAACGGCTGAAGGTATTTGTTTGGAGTGATTCCTCAGAATACTTTGCACAAATACAGCCACAGCCAGGCATTAAGGCTAGTTGAGCCCTATTTCACCCCATCAAATTGGAGGTCAATGGCATGTAGAGATTTTTTTGTGTGCTTGGAATGTGGAGGCTAAGCATGTATGACAGAGCTTTAATATTCACAGCTAATTTTGTTCGATTCTGCATAGAACTCAGTATATTTATTCGCCAAATTAACACAAAAAAAAAGTGAGAAAGGACTTTTACAGTGGTAGGCTGGGTTATAACTCATAGATCTGGCTGCGGATGGGTGATGCTTCTGAGCAGGTATCTGCTGTCAGGTGGTTGAATCCCATCTAGAGGGTGCTGGAAACAGTCTCACAGGGGCCCTCGGGCCCGCTGCGGCCGCCCCTGCCCCTGCCCGCGGCAGGCGGTGAGGAGCCGGGTACCCGGCAGGCTGAGGAGCAGGAGCCCGAGGCCTGGTCCTTCCTGCGCTGCGCGGGGCTGAGGGCAGCCCGCAGGGAGCCCAAGGGGCAGCTCCGGCCCTGCAGGGCGTCCAGCCCTGAACGAAGGGTCTGGGGAACACAGCTCTTCTTTCTCCTTGGCTTTTCCTAAAAGGGCAGCGAGAACTGTTGTAGTGTTTTACAGCGTTAGAGGTTTCTGTTTATAGCTTGTTTAAAGGCTACAATTCTAAAATTAAATGAAACCCATAGCTCTTCGCTGTCACTGAAGAAGTGTTTCTGTAGTGCTAGTCGTTTTTGTAGTGCTAGGTGACATCCTGTGAGGAACACAGCATAACGAGGCTGCCTCACACCAAGAAGTTGTTATCCGTGGGAAAAGATGGGGAAAAGTGTGGACTGAAGTGCTCTAGAATAGCCACTTTATTCTAGAATACTCTTGTTTTTGCTGCTACTGGAGTCTGCCTGAAAGTAATTTCTCTGTTGTGTGAACATCAGTTCCTTACTTGACGCTCCCGAAGCAACACGTAAGCATTTGAAGCCACGTACACACTCACATTCCACCTGTGCCTATTGGTAACGGGCAGCATTGTACATTACTGTGTCACTTGAGCAGATAAATACCTGACTCCGGGGCGGCTCGGCCGGAGCGGAACTCCC
>NW_010327419.1:2342-3506 GCF_000700745.2 Antrostomus carolinensis | reverse complement strand
GGTGACGCTGCACTGGTGGGTTCAGCTGTCACCGCAGCCTTGTGCTGATGGTGGGATATGGGAAGCTGCTGCACAGGGCACCTGGGTGGTTAAAAAGCAGCTGACATGCGACTCGGTTTTTCTTTACCATGCGTGGGCCAAGCTGCCTTGTCGAGGCACTCGGTGGGATTTGGAGGGCTGTGCGCCCCGCTGGCGCCGCACTGAGTCAGTGAATGCGAGCAAGGGCGTGTGGGAGCGCCCTGTGCCAAGCGTGTCGGGATCCTTCTGGGTGAAAAAGGCTCCGTGCCTCTAAAATATTAATTATCTGCCAGAGGAGAGTGAAATTTATGTATTGTGGCTGGCGGGCACCCTGGGACTGCTGGTCCCCCTTCCCCACCCTCTTCAAAGGATGCTCATTTCATTGGGGTGCTGGGATCCTCCGAGCAGCCTCCCTGTGGAAGCACCCATGGGACTGGGAGGGCTTTTCTGGGGGGTGGTTGGCTCAGCATCCGCTGCCCCAGGCTGGCTGGGAAGATCTGTGGGTGAGTGTCCTGCCTTTGAGGGGTCGGCCGGGGGTGGTTGCCCACGCTTGGCCACTCTGCGCTTTCCCCAGCTGCACATTGTCCACATGAATGTCAAGTACAGGACATTGGCAGAGGCCAAGGGACATCCCAAGGGACTGGCTGTCCTCGGCTTCTTCATCCAGGTGGGTCTGTGGGGGCTCACGCTGTTGGTGGGATGGGACCCCTGGGAACAGGCTGCTGGGAGGGCATTGTACAGCTCCCAAGGGAGCGAGAAGGGGCAGGAAGGCTGGGTCACGGCCAGGAGGTGCTGAGGAACCTCAGTGGCAAAAGGTGCCATGACCCCGCTGCTGTCTTCATGCAAGGGGGTGCCGGCTGGGAGCCCACCCATCCCCACAGCAGTTCTGTGGCGATGCAGGACCAGGGCTGGCTCTGCCTGTGGCTGCTTGGTGCTAAAGGATGACCCGGCTCTGCTCTGTACTAGCCACTTACTCTCTCCTTCCGCAGGTCTCCGAAACTCCTAACGCCAACTACAACACCATCGTGGCGGGGCTGAGGAACATCTCCCACGCTGGTGAGTCACCTCCTCATCAGGGCAGGGGTGGAAAGGGGAGAGACCCCTGTGCAGGAGGGCAGGGGTACGCCCCGGCAGGTTCAGTACAGG
>NW_010327419.1:0-2171 GCF_000700745.2 Antrostomus carolinensis | reverse complement strand
CTCCACAGGGGACTCCGTGGATTTGGCCTCCCCCTTCCGCCTGAGCACCCTGCTGCCACGCACCGGCCGGCTCTCTGGGTACTACCGCTACCAGGGCTCCCTCACCACCCCTGACTGCAGCGAGGTTGTTGTCTGGACCATCTTCGAGGAGCCGGTGGAGATCGGCCAGGAGCAGGTACCGGCATGCACAGCCCCATGCTCCAGTACCAGAAGGGCTGGACCCCCCGGGTGGCCCTTCTCCTTGCCCTTCCTGACCCCTAAGCAAGAGCACAGGGAAAGTCATCTCTACAATAATGCTCCTGGCAACCTGGCAATTAACTAATTTTATGAGGGTTAAGTAATGGAGCCGTGGCCACCTGCCAGCAGGGTTAAATCCCGTCCGTAGCGCTCTCCCACCCAGCCTTGATAGTTAGAAAGTTAAATGAGAGCAAACCCATTGGAGCTCAGAAGTGGCTCCAAGGAGGTGGTTGTTGGATGGGTGGATGGATGGATGGATGGATGGATGGAGTGAGTTGTCCTCTGCTGCCCAAGCATCTCTGTAGACGTATTTCCTTGAGGGTGTTGCGGACCAGCTGCTCTTTAAGTGCTCAGCAGAGGCAGTGAAACATGAATAGCTCCTTTAAAACTCAAGAGCTGATCCTTGTAGGGCCCTGACTTGTGCTTACCCTCGGGTCTGGTTTTGGGAGAGGTGTGAGGGGTGGCGGGAGGACACCCACTGGTGTGGGGCCATGCCGTGGGTCCTGTGCCATCATCGGCTGTGGGGCAGCGTAAAAAGGGGCTCATGAGTGGGAGGGGGCTCGGGATTCCTGGTGAAGAAGCTGCCCACCCCTGCCTCTCCCCCTGCACAGCTGCGGGCGTTCGTCAGCACCCTCCACTTCCCAGCTGCCGGCCCCACACTCCTAAAAATGACCAACAACTTCCGCCCGCCGCAGCCCCTCCACAGCCGGAAGGTCTTCGCTTCCAGGGCAGCCACGGCCAGCGGCGGGTCCCCGCGTGGGGGTCACTACCAGCCCCAGCTCCTCTCCCCCCTGCTCCTGCTGGCCCTGCTCACCCCTTCCTCACCAACCCCCTAGGGCCTGGCCCAGCTTTCCACCAGTCTCCACACTGCAATGGCAATGGGGAGGCAACTCATCTGGTTCATGGGTGAATGGGAAAAATAATAACAAAAAAAAGCATGTCGAGACCTCGGCTGGGTGAAGATTTTGCAAACCCAGATCTCTGCAGAGGTGAATCCCTGCAAGCCCAGTGGGTCCCTGCAATGTCCCTGTGGCTATGCGGTGGGAGCCACCAGGTTGGGATGCTGGAGGGGCTGGAATAAAGCCTCGCTGGTGGCTGCGGGTCGCTGCCTCTTTGGCTCTGTGTCCCTTTGGTGTTGCTGGGGCAGGGTGCTCAGCATGGGGGTAGTGGGAAGGGAGCTGGGGGACAGTGTTTGGGTGGCACTTGGGGATACTGGCCCTGCACAGAGCTGCACAGGTGGGTATGAGACTCCCCCTCTCCTCCCTGTGCAACAAATCCCCAGGGCCAAATCCTGGCCTGGCATGTGGCTCAGGGTCCTTTAGGTCCCCGTACCTGCAGACGCTGACATGTTGCTTTTCCCAGGGTTGGGTCTGGTTGATGTGGGACGGGGCTGTCCTTGGGGACACAGCACCCCTCAGTGCCCTGGGACAGGGCACAGGGAACCAATGGCTCTTTCTATGGAGCTAATCCTGCGCTGGCAGAAATAGCTGCAGCTGCCGGCGCTGCTCCTGCGCTGCTCGGCACGGCAGGGCACAGCCAGGGCCTGGGCAGATGAGGTGGTTCATAATTCATGTGCTGAAGCTCCAGGCCTGTTCCCGTCTCCCCTTGAATTATGGCTGTAAGAGCACAGGTCGTTATCTGGGGGCAGAGCGGGGCGGGCTGAGGTTTTCATCATTTCTGGGGAAGGAACCGCTGCCAGCGCAGGGGTCCAGTCCCCACCCCCAGCCCAAGGAGTGGCTGCGGCACCCATGGGTGCAGGACCCCGAGCATCCTCCTGGCTTGGGCACCCTCTGAAGCCCGGAGTGCGGCAGGGACATCTCCAGGGGGAAGGGACTGGCCGAAGACGCCGTGGTCCCCACGCCCGGGTGTTCCCTGTGGCCGCCGGGGCTCCATGAGCTCAGCTGGGGTCTCGGACAGCCCAGGCTGCCACCGCC
>NW_010327418.1:0-322 GCF_000700745.2 Antrostomus carolinensis | reverse complement strand
GGCTCTGCACTGCCCCGGCCCCGCCACAGCACGCCCCTGCTGCCACAGCACAGCATGGCACCGCTATGGCACTGCCACAGCACAGCACAGCACTGCTGCCACAGCACAGCATGGCACTGCCATGGCACTGCACCACCAGCAGGACCCAGTCCCAGGGGAGGGCAACCAGACACCAATGGGAGAGGTGGGCAGGGCACGCAGTGAGGAGGGACAGCCAATGGAGAGGGCAGGGATGAGAAAGGTGGCAGCTGAAGGGCAGCCAATGACAAGGCAGCCAATGAAGAAGGGGCAGTCAATGAGCCAATGGAGTAGAGCAGTTGTG
>NW_010327417.1:13785-31598 GCF_000700745.2 Antrostomus carolinensis | reverse complement strand
GGGGGCACCGCGGGGCCCCGGCACCGTGAGGACGCGGCTGGGGAGCGGAAAAGAGAAGGAAAGAAAAAAAACCGGGGATGGTATGATACGGCCCTTTGGGAGGATACTGGCAAATAAGCAAATTAAACAGAAAGAGAGCAGCGTGTTGTCATAGCAACAGTGCAATTAAATTACTTTACTGTCAGCCATCATATAATTTTCCTGTTTAGAAGCTCGTGGGACGTAACTTCCATTTGGAGTCCAAGTTGAGCGCGCGGTGTCAGGGGGCGATGCCGGTGCCCCCGGACGCCGGCGATGCTCGTGTTTGGCTCCTGGCTCTGCTGGATGCTGTTGAAAGCTGGGAAGTGGGACCTGCCTACGTTTGGCCTCCCGGTGTTTGTATCTGCCTCCGTATTTTTTCCTCTTCCAGATACTGGTGTAAAACCACACACGTTCGCTGAGCCCGTTGGGTGATGGTGTCTGTGAACTGGCTTCTGTGCATAAAAGTTCCATGCTTTTCTTTTCTGGTAATGGCTGCTTTGGTGTAAAGTGTTATAGAAAGATCTGAGGAACTTTTCTGTTTCATTTTTGCCCGTTTAGAACAGCTGAAGTAGAGTCTACCCTTTCCCTTTTCCAGAACGGCTGTCCTGCTCTTTTTTTCCTGTAGGTACACGGTTCATTCTGTTATCTGTATTTTTTTTCCCCTTCGTTTACAGTATTGACTGTGTGACTGCATGACTTCAGGGAACTGCTGAGGATGTGTTTTAGATACAGGGAATCCTTTTGCTCTCGTTCAGCATTTGTGCATGAAGTTTTGTCGCTTTTAAGTATGTTATTAACTCTTCCCAATTTTTATTTCACTGCTGTTGACATCTCCAGACCTTAATCCTGTCGGTTTTACTGTATGGAGGAGCTAAGGGAGCCTGTCTCCTGCTTCTGAAGTAGAATTGTTGGGCTCCTGTCCGCTTCTTTTGAGTTAAGCGGGCACCCAGCTTCACCCAGCTTCTGAAGGGCTCAGGTCCTCCCAATGCTGCCACTCGAAGGTCTCCCCCCAGGACCTGCTGGTGCAGTACCCGCAGCAGCTCGTCCCACCTCTCCCAGGCCACTGTTGAGCATCACAGCAGTCTTTCTGACTCTGTGTTCTCCCATGTTTGAAATACAGTTCAGCTCATGTTAAAATCTTCTCTGTTTACATACATTTTTAAAGTGCTCTGTTCCTCTGGTGCTTGTTTCCCTGTGTCTTGGCCCTGGTCCCAAAATTACCGTGAGTTGTTTTTCCTCCTCCTTTCTTCCACCCTTGCTGGTCTTGAAGTTCTGCTGTCGTTTGAGAGTTTTGCTGCAACTGCAGTTGTAGTCAGATTGGATGCTTGTCTGCCTCAGCCTTTAGCCAGAGTGACTTTAATCATGGTGCTGTTGTATTGTCCTCAAAAGTAAACAGCTGAACTTAATCTAAAGCAACTGGCCTTAAGCCCCTCTATTTTTTATTTTTTTAATTTTTTTTTAGTTTACATGCTTATTAAAGTGATACAATCGGAGCATTCAGTGATTTGATACACATATTTATCATTAAAGGAACATGTCTTTAGGATTTCCTGTGTGGGGCTTCACGTACGTGCAGAACTGAGGTGTTGTGGGGTTATTGTCTTATTACATCGACTGAAATTTCTTCCCTTGTCCTGACTTTAGATTGTTTTACTCAAATGGTTGTGTTTGAGTGTTTAAGTGAGTCTGTCATTTTTAATACAGATGGCAAAAGGCCGAGTGACCAGTTAGGGAAAAGCTGTCAGAATGTTCTGTGGTATCTTTTTCTGAGCTAACTTTTCTCTCTGTTTCTTTTTCCCTTTCCTTTGGATTTGCTCTCCCAGGAGTCGTTGTCTAAATGGGTCCGGTCATGCCTCCCAGTAAGAAGCCGGAGGGCTCAGGAATTAGTGTTCCCAGCGGACTGAGCCAACGTTACCAAGATAGCGATTTATCAAAGGCACTTCACGATGACGAGGACCTAGATTTCTCTTTGCCTGCCATCAGATTAGATAAAGGGGCCATGGAAGATGAAGAACTAACTAATTTGAACTGGTTACACGAGAGCAAGAACTTGCTGAAAAGCTTTGGGGACTCGGTGTTAAGGAGCGTTAGCCCCGTTCAGGACATCGGTGATGACACGCCGCCGTCTCCTGCCCACTCTGACATGCCCTATGATGCCAAGCAGAACCCCAACTGCAAACCTCCTTATTCCTTTAGCTGCCTCATATTTATGGCCATTGAGGACTCGCCAACCAAAAGACTGCCTGTAAAGGATATATACAACTGGATCTTGGAACACTTTCCGTATTTTGCAAATGCACCCACAGGATGGAAAAATTCTGTGAGACATAATCTATCCTTGAATAAGTGTTTTAAGAAAGTGGACAAAGACAGAAGTCAGGTAAGTTTGGAACTATGGAAACCTATCTGGCTCTGAAAATATTCACCTGCTAATCCCAGAATGTTTCCCTAACAGTGAAATGCAGAATATGCAACTCTGTCCCTGGTAACATAGTTCATTAAATTCAGAGAACCAACATTTCTTTAGCGTGGCTCATTCTGATTTTATTAAAGTCATTGTCTAGACATCTGTAAGAAAGTACTCGGGGTGTGTGTGTGTTTTTTCTTTTCCCCCCAGCTGGTGTCTTCATGCATAGTGGTTAAATATTGTTTTTAGTGATCATGCTGTGGTAATGGTATCCAGCTATACTAGATGAATGTAATAATGTTATAAATAGGCTGCTTGCTGTTCTTGGCTTATACGAATGTATAGTGAAATGCCTTATGTAAGAGTCCGTCGCTTTTTCTCTGGTCTGTGTTTTAATCTGAAAAAACTTATTTTTAGACAAGCAGAAATAGTTCTGAATTTTGGTGATGAAGCTCTGTTCTGTTTCAGGCAGGTTTTAGAGAAACTCTTCAAAGAGATGAGATAGATCTGGCATCAAAGGTGAAAGTTACCATTCACCAAAATGTCAGTCGTTCTCTCCCTGGGCTTGCATAGCTTCTGCGACCGGCATGGTGGCAGGAGCCTGGGGAGCACATTTTTGCTTTCAGATCTCTGTTGTTGTCGCCTGGTTTCATTGCTGAATCCTCAGCGGCTTCCCCAGCAGGAAGAGGCTGTGTGTGAGGGTCTGGGGAAGCGAGCTGAGCAGGGGAGGCAGTCAGTCCTTCACGTAGCCTTCCACCGCGTCAGACTGCTGGGGAGCAGGTATCAGTTTCCAAAGGGGACCATCTTCAGAGGCAGTGGTCTGGATGAATCTTTGGCAAAGTACAAGTATACTGATAAACATATCAGCTTGCAGAATAATTTTGCAGGCCTTCTCACAGGTTAGTGAAATAAATAGCGGGTAATATCACATCAGTGACTGACTGTCTCTAAAACTGGCTGAAGATCAGAAAGTGGACACTTTCTCCTGGCAGAAACAATAGATGCACTCAACTTGTGTATTTCAGTGAAGTAAATGCTGTGATTGTCTTGTAACTGGTTATCCTGAAACTAGACTTCTGTTGGTGGTGCTGTTTGCCCTATTTTGTGTGTGATTTATCTTTAAATGCTGTGGAATAAGAGCTCAAATAACTCTAGAGGAAGAGTAGTACATTACCCTAAACTAGCGACTTTTCATTCTGAATTACTTCATTTTCTCTGGAAGCTTTCCTTTTTTAAATGATTGACCCTCTTACCTTCCCCCCCTCCCCCCCCCCAAATGTCATTCCCTAGAATCCATTGTCCATGTATTGGTGATCACACACTGTACATTGGTATTTTTATAAATTAGTTGCTGTGAATGATTGTGTGTGAAATTAAAATCCTGCTCCTGAACTGGGTCTGGTTTTGTGTAAACCAGAGTCTTAAATTCTTGTTTGGAAGTGAGACTATAATAACAAGTGCCACATTGGATTTTTATGATCCTGTCCCAGACCATAAGAAACCTTCACACAATACATTTTAAAAAAACCCCAGAAATACTGTAACTGGCAAGGCATGCGTTTAGCATTGCCATTTGTGTTTGGTTCTATCCCTCTTCCTCTGTTTACAAGTCGACTATTTAGGTTACAGCTTCCTTCCTATAAGGAACTTGTCTTCATGTCTATCTGTCAAATATCCGTCAGTCCGCTGAGCTTGTATGAACAATACCACGACGCGCTGCTTCTCCACAGGGAAGTGGCAGAGCACAACGCGTGACCGGTCACCTACGTCTCGAATTCGTGATTAGAGCCATGGTTACATAGCTAGACAACAAGGTGTGGTGGGAGGCCATGCCTGTGTCAATAACAAGGTGGGGTTTTGTTCATTCCTGGAAAATCCCAGGTTATGAGAAAGCATGTACAGGAGGTAGAGGAAATTCTAATAACTGCAGGTAGCCAGCTTTAAGGTGAATGAGATGAGAATCTCATTGTGTAAAATGCACAAAGACAGGTCGTTTAAATCCCCTGCTGGGTTTTTTCTCATGTCCTGGCCAAGGGACGTGGCAGACAGAGTCCAGAGCACAGAATTGGCGCTCGGTCAGAGCTGCTGAATCAGATGCTTGACAGCTAATTGTGGACTTGGAAAGCAGTAAACGTCAACTGCTGTCTTTGAAAATACCTTTGTGTGTGTGCACATGCACACTTGGGGTTGATCTGAGTACCTTGCAGCCATCATCTCTACTGTTCAGAAGGAAGGTATCCATCTAAAGGGTTCTCCAGTTTTGGGCTGGGGCTTGGGGAAGGGGGGGGACTCTTCTCTATAAGGAATCGTTTCATGCCACTTCTTCCCTTTTGCAAACAGATTCTTACTGTTTTTATGTGGGGGGAAGAAAGCATTTAGCAAATGGCATGTTATAAAATGCTAACAAGATAGGCTTTGAAATGGGTACAGTACGGGGGGAAGGAGTTAATCAGTGCTGGGAATTGCAGGCATTTGCTGGTTGATGTGCGTTAACACAATGTGAAAAGCTAGAAGCTTTTCCTCTTGTAGTTGTGCTTTCCAGTGTTTGTTTGTGTAGCCTTTCAGTAATCGTTTTTCTAAAAAAAGTTCTGCTGAACACTTAATTCTTTTTTGAATTCCCTCTGCATAGCAATTTTCTCAGTCGTGGGTTTCACTAATTTATATTCATGGGGCTAAATATGTATTTAGTAGTATGCAGCTTTTTCTGCCTGCATATGAATACTTGCATTTCCTCATGTGAGATCCTTGTAACAAGGGGGGGGAAAAAAAGGCTTCCAGGCTGCATCACTTGAGTTTTTGACTTGTCCTGTCCTGGCGCTTTTAGGTCTGGCGTGGAATGCAGGGAAAAGACGTTTTTCTCCTCAGGTTTGTTTATGCACTACTGCTGTTCCAGTGCAGCTGCAATGCCATCAGGCTTACCTGGCAAGCCAACAGAGTGACTGTTGGTGTAACTCTGCCATGAGGCCGATCCCCTGGATGGAGACGGAGAGCCCGGCTGAAGAAGGGAAAATGCTGAGCCCTTGATTGTACAAACCTCTTTGCATTGAGCTCAGCAGTTTAATAATAGTTGGCCAGAGCGTGAAGTATCACATGATGGGGAGTAGACGAGGAGTTCCCTGGCTTTGTTTATACTGCCAGACCTGTGAATTCAGTCATTCAGATTAATCCTATTGTGAAGGTACAGATCTAAATGTCCTCTAGTGTGTGTCCCATTTAGTACAGCCTGTTAGCCCATGACTTCCCTGACTTGCCTGCCATCTGGTCCTTGGCTATAGAGAGGAATTTTTCTTGTATATGTGTCTCCATAGCAACGAGTTTGCAGTTGATATGGAAAGTAAGCAGTTGCCCTAGCAACGGAGTTACTGATGTGGCAGCTTCTCTGCTTGCAGGGAAAGGGCTAAGCTAGTTCAGACGCATTATGTAGGTTTGCTGTAATTATAGCTGCGCCCACTAGTGCTGCTCTAGCTGAGGGTCTGCTGAAAAATTTTGTTGTAATCCCTATTTCTCCCCCCCTTGAAGATTTGTTTTATTCGTGTGGGGATTCCTGCTTGAACGAAGGCTGGTCGGGTTGTATTTTCACGTGAGATGTCTGTGGCTTTTATGAATGCCAAGTTTCTTGATCATTATTATCAAAAAAGTGGATGAGGGGAAGGGATGTTTGAGCTCATTGGCTTCTCTGCATTTTTTTTGTCTCAGTGAACAGCTCACGGTTCTAGAAGCTGGGGCTCTCATCCCATGCTCCTTTCTGCTACTGTGCCATCTCTTCCCTGGTCTGTGCTTCTTCAGGCATCCATCCTATCGAGAGGGTTCCTCTTTGTGTCTGCTCTGTGTTGTCTGAGATAGGGAAACGCACACATGCTCATGGCTGTGCACACGCTGAAGAAATTCAGGTCTCTTAAAGATTTGTTTGGCACTCGTGCTGAGGGACGTCTTAATAAAAATGTAATGAGGGTAAGGGATATGTTTATGGGGCTGGGAGAAGAAAATTCTCCTCGCTTGATGTGAAAGTTATTCTTAGAATTACATGGTCCATAACTGGGTCATGGAGATCCAGCCAGGCTCCTCCTCTGTCTGGAGCGGGCTCTGAGATGTGAGGACTCCGGAGTGGTCCTTGGGCTCTGTGAGAGCCAACATCCAGCTTGTCCAGCTTCTCCTGGTCTAATGCACTGCCTCTCCTAAGCGCTCTGCCAGGGCATCTGATGAGAGCTGTGGGGAACCCTTTGGGCGCAGGAGACTCTTCAGGAGTCCCTCCTGCAAATGTCTTTCATCTGGTGTGATAATGTCAGGGCTTTTGATAGGTAAAACCCTGCAAAAAGGTAGGCACTATCTGGAGGGAGAGGAAAAGGAGCCTGCTTGTTCCTCCTTAGAATCTCCTAATCCAATCTGCATATACACAAAGGTGAGAGACCAGGGACCCTGTCTTCCCTCTTTAACATTATTATTTGAGAAGATCTCCTGTGAAAGCTCGGTGGCACTCTGGGGATAGAAATGATCTCCTCTGTTTTTAACGTTGTTATCACCTAGACTGACCCAAGTAATACAGGCGTCAGAATTTCACTGCATTTATAACATCTGGTGGAGCTAAAGTATAAAAAAACTCAAACAAAAAAACCCACTCAAACAACAAACCAGCCCCTCAGATTCATGTTAAAGACTTCAGATGATGTTGACCCCCAACACAAGAAAGACATGGAGCAGTTAGAACAAGTCCAGAGGAGGCCATGAGGATGATCCAAGGGCTGGAGCACCTCTCCTATGAGGACAGGCTGAAAGAGTTGGGGCTGTTCAGCCTGGAGAAGAGAAGGCTCTGGGGAGATGTTATAGCGGCCTCCCAGTACCTGAAGGGGCTACAGGAAAGCTGGGGAGGGACTTTTCGTAAGGGCACTTAATGACAGAACAAGGGGAAATGGCTTTAAAACTGGAAGGGAGCAGGTTTAGATTAGATATTAAGAAGAAATTCTTTACTCTGAGGCTGGTCAGACACTGGAACAGGTTGCCCAGAGAAGTTGTGGATGCTCCTCCCTGAAAGTGTTGAAGGCCAGGCTGGATGAGGCTTTGAGCAGCGTGGTCTAGTGGAAGGTGTCCCTGCTGATGGCAGGGGGATTGGAACTAGATGATCTTTAAGGTCCCTTCCAATCCAAACCATTCTATAATTCTATGATTCTATGACTCCATTAATAAAATAATGTCCTAAATAAGCCAGTCCAACTGTTACATTTCCCAAATTGTTAAAAGGAGATGTTGTGGTTTTAAGTTGGAATTAATCTAATTTAACTTGAAATCCATTTTCTTATACTGTAGTCTATCATACTAAAAATCTCTCTTTTATCAGAAATTTTCTCCTCAGGTTGATGTTCAGAGAAATGAGGATTATCTCATTCCAGAGCAATCATAAAGGTCTCTAGAACCATGCTGTAATACGAGGTTTCCAGACATCGGGCAATTTATGGAGAGCTTTTCTTGAACCTTTTCAAGAAGACCTTTATTTTTGAAGTACAAACCCAATAAATTATACAGAATATTTAAAGAATAGATTTATTAAAGCTATGTGTGGAAATAACACGCTTCCATTTTACTGGCTTCCAGCTGGTTGACTTTATATCAGAACTTACTCTTTGCAGTGGAGTCTGCCTGTATTAACTGGTTTAGAGCTGTACAAATGGTAACCGGTTCTTTTTCAAGTAATGATGAAGAGCTGGCAATATCCGGAGAGTCCCCTGAACCTTATATCTAAGGTATTTTCATTATCTTGCTCTTGGTTAAGATAGCACGTGGGCAGGCACCCTGCTGAGTAACTGGGATGTTAGTTGCACATTGACAGGCTATTGACCTACCAGGGGATCGGCTGCTTAAGTTAAATAAACTGGAGTAACTGGCCCTGTCTGTGCTCCTCATGCACAGCAAAGACCATACAGAGCGTGTTAAGCGGCACTGAAAGAGCCCGGGCAGGAGAGCAGGTGGTGGGGTTGATGAGTCTGCTTTTCAGCTGTGGTTGCAACTCCCTTGCTCCTGGCTGTGTGCTCCAGCACCTTCCTGGGACATGAACTTTTGCACTTCTGTGGCAAACCAGAGATCTGGTCAGAGATCTGATCTGGCTGGATTTTTTTCTTTTCCTCTTTTTTTTTTTTTTTAATTCTTGAGTTGCTTTTCAGCTTAATTCCCTGGTTCAGGTCACAGCATGATACAACAAACACTTGTGCCAACCTGATGAAGGGAGTAGAGAGGATGGGGAGGCTGGGGAATACCTCTGGTTGGGATTTTTTTTTTCATTCCTGACGGACGGGCCTGGTAGAGGCTGGTGGCTGCAGGGAGAGCAGGTGCACAGCTGCTTGGTGGGGTAACGGATATGGTCCCTACCACAAGGTAAAGGCTAGGGTGAAATGAGAAAAGAAGTTTAATACAATGGGGGTCTTGCTTCTGCTGGTGATGTTTCTTTCGGTTTTCCCTTAGGAGCAGGACTGTGCTATTTGTTGTTCAAGTGGCTTGTGTTGGCGGCTCTTCGTGACGTTTTACAGCTGATTTAAGAAGTTAATTCAAGTCTGGGCTGCCACCATCAGGCACGGTCCCTGCCCAACCTGGCTGCCTGTTCCCTTTGCGGGGAGATTGAACTCCAGGGCTGTATTGCCAGCCCCTCTCGAGCTCAAACTGGCACGTGTGTCACCATGCAAACGGCTGAAAGCTATTTGTGTTGTATTTTCATTTGGGTTATTTTTCAGTGGGTGATGTTAGCTGGATTCATTTTCAGCTCCCTGCTTAGCTCCTGGTCACTGTGGTCAGAGGAGCACCAGTGTCAGCACAGGCTGTGGGCTCAGCTCTGTTTAATTTGGCATGAAACCGTGCCTGCAGCTTTCAGCCAGCTCAGAGCTGACCCAGCAGCAGCAGGAGAAGACAGGGAAGGAGAAGGGGAAGGAAGGGGAAGGGGATTCTCTTACCTTCAAGAGCACAGGCTGCACTTAAATCACTGGGGCTGCTTTTATGTTCAGTCACATACGTGCTCAGTGCTGGATTGGGCCCCTATGACACGGGTGAGATAGTCCTAAGAAAACTGCAGAGGGATGTGTGTGCACACATGTGTGTTTTGTCATTTTCTCAAGGTTTGTTTCTTTCTGTTGCCCAAATGCCTTAACACTGGCAGTAGAGGTGGCTCTGAGTGGAGCTGTGCTCTGGATACTCTGAAAAGCTGTTATGGAAGAGGGAAAGATGTCTCTCAAATCAGTTGTCAGGCTTTTCCGTGCTGCTGTCTTTAGGTCTTCTTTACCACCTGGTTTCTTCCTAATTGTTGGAGAGCTACAAACTGCCGTTGTCACTGCCAGCAGAGGAAGCATGGAACTCTGCTTTGACCACAGGAGGCCTTGCTGATGATGGGACTGGAGCACGTATGGACACAGGAGCACTTTACATGTCCATTAATGAACGCTGGCCCGTGGGGGATCACTGTGAAGTTCCTGTGGCAGCAGGCAGGACGTGCCCCTGAGCACCAGGCTCATGGTGGTGGCTGTGCTGCCTCCGGTTGTGCCTGAACATCGGAGATGAACTAGACTCGCTGGTCTGGCTGAGTGTGCATTCTTCTGTCTCACACTTCAGTTTTTCAACAAAACATCAAAGAATCCATTTTAATTACAAAATATGTGTCCCTTAGACTTCCTTCTTCCTTTCCTAAAAGGGAAGTGAAGTGTTTCATGTTGCCTGAAAGAGGACAGTAAACTGTTCTTTGTGGCTTCCTTTCCTGGGTGAAGGTCTTGTGAAAAAGCATTTAAAAGACTTGGTCATGATATGAGGGTGGTGGATCATTGGAACAGGTTGCCCAGAGAGGTAGTGGAGGCCCCATTCCTGGAGATATTCAAGGTCAGGCTTGATGGGGCTCTGAGCAACCTGACCTGGTTGAAGATATCCCTGCTCACTGCAGGGGGGTTGGACTAGATGGCTTTTGAAGGTCCCTTCCAACCCAAACCATTCTGTGATTCTAGTTGAGCAGTTGAAAATAATTGAGGAGTTGAAAATACTCTTCAGGCAGCCTGAAGTAGCCTTTGGGTTGCTGGAGAAGCTTCTTTTCCTCGCTGTAGTTTCAGGCAGTTACTGCATCCCGCTCGCTGACCCGGGGAGCTGGAACCTTGTCTCTTTCCTGGGGCAGCTCTGCTTGCCTGGTAAAGTCATTTGGAGGACTGGCCTGGTGGGGTCTGAGAAGCAGTCTCCAGGCTGCTCCTACCTGCTCCTTCTGCGTTATTTTCAGCTAATTGCTGTTATCGGCATCATAAATGTAGTTAAATTAATGGTCCAGGGTAACACAAGCTGGAATCCTTACGAAATAGGAACCCAGTATGACTCTATTTTTAATTTAGTTTGTTGGTATTTGTGTGTTGGTCAGTGGTGTCTTAGGGTATAGCAGTAATTGACTTCAGTTATTTCAGGCCTGGGTAGACCATTGCTAGATGAGGTTGTGGTGCAAGCACCATATGGAGCTGTACAAAGCAATATGTTGTGGTGCAGTTAGTCTTGTGAACACAGATTTGCTTAAAAAAAAAACCTTGAGGCTGCTTCTGGTTAAGTGTTGCTCAGTAAGCATCTAGGAAAAGACTGTGCTGCGTGCTTATATGTATTTTTTAAGCTAATAGAGTTCTATCTGTTAAGTATTTGCTTTCAACTTTTGATTTATAATCTGGTATTTTGAACCAGTGTAAGTCAAGTCTCGTCTTCTAGGTAAAGGAAGATATTGAAGAAGGTTTGCTTTAATGAGACACATACGAATCTTGCTGTTTTCCTGATACCTGTGGTTTAAGTCAGTTTGTTAAGTAGTTTAAGAACAATGAGATTTTGCTTTCTTCAGTAGTAGCAACTGCCTTGTTGTGATTCAGTATTTAAGTTTTGGTCTCAAGGAAACAATGGTTTAATTTTGCTTCTTAACATCTGTAATTCAGTCTAATTCCCAGTTAGTTTCAGTCCCTCTCCCAACCATTCCCCACTTGCTCTGGTGTCTCAGAGCTGGCCAAAAGCAGGGTACCTGCTCAGCTCCAGAGCTGAGGAATTATTACGGGTGGGCTGGAGGAGAGAGGGACTGCTAAAGTTGATTGTCTGGCAGGACTTAACTGGCAAGCAGCAGGCAAATGCAGGCTGTCCCTTCAGGTGCACTTACGAGTCCCTGGTCTTGACATTTGCGCTCTGACATCTTTAAAGGTAAAATGGATCCTGTATATCTGCTTGAATGCGTGTGTCAGTCTTGTATCTTAGTTTATCTGACTTAATTCCTGTGTGTGTGTTCTTTGGCTTGGAAGAACTCAGGCACAGAAGTAACACCGTACATTTTATTTAATTGTGGAGACAAAGTTGACTTGGCTGAAGGAGCAGAAATGTTGTTGCTGTTGGATAGTGGCCCCCTGGATGGCTGCTGGGACACTTGCCATTCAGCAGCGTCTGGCTGGCCTGAGACTAACTGGCCTCATAGGTGAGGACAAGGAGCACCTTCCTCAGCTGTGCTGCTTTTAGCAAGAGCCTCCCGAGATGTTTTCCCTTTGAGTAAAATTAGTGTCCAGGACTGAAGTTTACGGTGATTCTCAGCTTTAATTACACAAGGGAGTGCAGAATGCCTCGGCTCTGCCATGCCATGGTGTCTGTGATTCCTGTTAGCCTGCCTTCAGATCTTACTGATCAGGTGGCTGGAGCTGCTGAGATGCCCAGTGGTTGACATGCAGCACCCACACCATGCTCATCATCATTGCTGTATCTGGTCTTTCAGGGCTGATTATGTCAATGGCAATAAAACTGTGGTTATCTTTTGTGGAGAATAAGCACATTTCTAACAGTCTGGATGCTGACAAGATTTATTTACTTGCTGGCAGCTCAGCTGGCTTCTACAAAGTCTTAAATTTCTTGTAGTTGTGAGTGGTGTCAGACTCATCAGTGACAGAGGTTATGTAAGATCAGCAAGAGTAGGGAAGAAGAAGGGGAGTGACCTTCCTACTTTGGCATGAAGTTTTTTTCCTTACGAATTTTTGGTAGGTCATTATTGGCCCTTCTTATCCTGGAACATTACTTGTTTTCTTCTTTTCTCCCACCAGTTTGGACTCCTGACTTCAGAGGAGCTGCTTTTGATTTACTCTTGAGTAAACAACAGTGGAATTGGGACTGAGGGCTGTGGAAAGTAGCAGTTGTGGCCATAAAGGATATCTCTGGATCTTACGCAGTTATGCATAATAGTAATTTTGGAGACAGTACATTTTAAATTGTTAGTTATGTTCTTCAAATTCCACTCTGGGTGTTATGGAAACTTTGTCCTGGGAACTGATGTAGGAATTTGTGATAGGACTCATTCCAAAGATCTTAAATGTGAGTGGATTTTTCCTCACTACAGTAGAAAAGAAACCAAATTGCTGCCCTCAGCCAGTGACTTAAGATACCAAAGCACTATATGGCATGCTGAATTGCTGTATTTTGTTGCAGCAGTGAACAGTAGCAATTTATCACTAGCTGAGTACTATCAGGATTTTGAAATGCTGGTATAACTTGCTGCAAGACCGCTGTTGGTAAGCAGAGGAATGAGCAGGCTTCTGTGTGGGGGAGTCTCAGTGGCACGGAACAGTGTCTGTGGCAGTACATGGAGCAGACACTCACTGATGGCGTTTTGCATACGAGAATCTAGTTGAATGCTGAATTCACACTCATTCAAGCTATGAGCAGAAAATTAGGCTCTGCTCCAGAGCTATATTTGTGAGATCCCATGGCTGCCTACTGTGGGAGGGTACTCATTGAGATGAAGCAACTATTGTAAATGTTTTTCTGAGTTTAGAGTTGAAAAAAATGGCTACAGTGCAGCTTGCGGGGGCTGGCGGGGTTAATGCAAGACTAGGGTTAGGTAGTCAAGATACCTTATCTCAGGCTTTCATTTCCATACTTTTATCTCTTTTCCTCACCCTTTAGGGTGGAGAGTGGGAACACCCCTCTCCTTAGGTTTTGTGTGTTCCAGTAGAAATAGAGAAATGGTTCGTGAAATGCTCTGGTTTTTGATTGGGAGGAGAAGGGTAAAAGCCATTGTTAAGGTTAGGTGATACAGATCATAATAAACGTAACGGTTTTCCAATTAGATGTGTTTTCTTTGAATTGCTGGGGAGAACGAAGTAGTTCTTGCATGGTTCATCTTTAGGAATAAAGTCCTTGCCATGACTAAAAGCTGTATTTGCAAGATTCTCCTCAGTACCACTGCCTTGCGGCGACTGTCTGCATGCAGCTTTCTGCAGCCCTAGAATAACACAGAGACCCAAACTGGTCCTGGGAGCACTTGGAAGGCTGTTGGAGAGGAATATTTGACGGCTTTAAGAACTGCATGCTGCCAGCTCAGGTGGAGCTACAATTACACTTAGACTTTGAGAGAAAATGGTACAGAGCTCATGGGTCGAAAGGTATTTACTTCTGCAGGAATCCCCTTCAGAGATTATATTTATTTATAAATTTCACTGGAAATAATGATACGATTCTTACATAATTCCACCCTTCCTGAAGTACTTCAGGACTGAGGAGCTGCAGATGAGCAGTGTGATTCCTTGGCTTGCATGCAGAGCTAAGGTAGGAAGAGATGCATGGTGAGCATGGGAAGCGCAGGTTTTGAGTCTTCTGTTGGGAAAGGTGGGAAGCTGGAGGGTCAGGATGTGGCCAGGATGGCTGGGAATCAGACAAATGCTGGCGCTTTTAGCGTTGCATGGTTTGTTTGGAAGCAGTCAGATTAACTTCTCCAAATGTTTTTTTCCTGTTTTGACTATTAACATGGTGTATTTATTGTTACGTAATTACCTCGTTGCACTAATTTGTGTGGATTTTCTCCCTCTTACCCTCCTTTTCTACAGATGAGTTTTTCCCCTCATACTCAGGGTTAAATATACAAACGTTGCTGTTGTAAAAGAGGGTAGATTTATTTTTTACAATTTTATATCAAGTTCTAATACTTTCTAGACTTTTGGCTGCATGGCAGAGGAAGAGGAAAGAAGCTGTCATAGAGACAAATTGCACAGAGGACTCGGTACAGCGCTAGCTCCCAGCTATTGAGACAAATGGGATTTTCTTGTTCAGGCTGTACGTCCTTTTCTGTTTAAATTCATTTATTTTTGTATCTACCTGTGTGTGTGTATTCAAATATATTTTGTATATAAAAAGCATTACATAGTCACATTGTTTTTTAGATCATCCAAACACTTTTAAACTAAAATGGGAGCAAAAAGTAGTATGGATTTGGGTTGTCACACAAAGCTTTCTATCTGCTTGCATCTCTGTGCTAGGAAAACAAGTGCTGCCATCGTGGTTCATCTCTGCAAAATTTTCTTCGGACAGATGTGTTCTGTTGCCACAACTGGTTACCAATTAGTCTAAACAGATCAGTCTTAATTTAGAGTCTAACTAACCTGAACTCTCTCTCTTGCTTTTTCCCAAAGAAACCAGCACTTAAATTTAGTAAAACACCTCCACTTTGACTGATTTTTTTGTTCTTTCAGGTTTTACTAAAACACCTGTAAGACTTCACTGCCTTTGGGCAGTACTGCTTTTGTTCAGAGGGATAAAATTCGTTGTTCTCAGCTTAGCAAGTCTTCTTTGATGTGTCATATGCTGTTGGATTTTAAAGTTGAATAATTTCGAATTTGGAAAAGAATTATAGTTATGACCCTTTCCATTAAGAGACAGGCTTTTCTGACATTCTAGTTTGAGAAAAAATATTAAATTTTAATTTAGAAAGCTTTGGTTTTAATTTATAGCGTTGAAATTGTAGGAAAGATCTTACTTTCTCAACCTATTTTTCTGCTGACTAGGAGTAAATAGGAAAATGTCCTCCCCCCAGCTAAAATACTCACATTATTTTAGTTTCAAAGTAAACATGCTTATGATCTAACCACTTCTGCTAATTACCATCTGCTCCTTCACCAGCACTCGAGTCCCACTCACCCTCCAGTGACTAGTATGCCAAAAATGCATTTGGCTGGGCTTGAGCTGACGGGACAAGAGTCCGTGTCTTAATTATGGCAGAATTATCCACTTGTATGCCACGTCAACTTCGATTTATTTCCCTTGCAATTTATAAAACAGGGTTCACAAACTTGTTGGATTTGCACTCTGTAATTTAGACATGCATTAAAAAGGGGCAGAATTTGCTTCATCAGTAAACTCTTGTTTTTTTTCTGTTCTGACTATCTGTCGATTCCTGTTGTTTGGCATCAGGCTGAACAATAAAACGTTTCCAGAGCCGACTTAAACGGCTTTTCAGTCCATGCCACGGCCTTCTCGCACTGTGTACAGAGATGTGCTTTTGTTTGGAAAGGGAGGGAATTCTCTAATTGCCCAAATAAATTCTCTGTGTTTCTGTTGTGTGGCTTTTAAGTTAGGCCAAGTAATATTAGCATCTAGGGGTGTGTTTGTGGTAATATGGGTGGATATGATAAGGATGGTGCGGGGGGCTGTTCACATAGAGATTTGGGCCTTAGGAGTTACGACATTGGCTTAGAAATCACGTTGTCATTTCAAATAACGGAGGAGGGAATGTGCACTTTACTTTAGAGCCTTTAAGATCTTTTAAAAGGCTCTTTTATAGAAGTGAAGACAGCTGGAAACATTTGGGTTTGTTCCCCCCTCCCCACTGTGATTTTGCACCATCTCATGGCTTTCTAATAGGAACACCTAGAATCCCACCACGCTACAAATGCTGTGAATCAGCCATATTAAAGCCAGATTCTGGAGGTTACAATAAAGCTGTAATCTGTCAGGGTCCTTTCAGACTCTTGGTGGTGGTGTGTTTAGTATTGTCCTGGAGAGTCTTTTGCAAGGAAAACACAGCAGTCACAGAAATCCTCTTCTGTACAGTGCAGATGTCAGCATTTGTGGTCACTGGGTGCGACTATGAAGAGGAGGACCCTTTGGAGGACATCTGCCCTTTTCCACGAGCTAGTGCTTTGGAGCTGGTATATCTGGCTTACTTTTGTGGGGCACGCAGTGGTGGATTTTCACGCCACCGGCACGCTCAAGGGCTGGTTACTGCTTTTCAGCAGGGTTTGGTACATTATGCAGCTCTGAAAGGTGAGATCGCTGCTGTCAAAGTTTTTCATCATCAGTAGGATGAATGGAGTCAATTATAAGGTGCCCCTTCTTTTTTGCTCTGTCTTTGGGTAGGACCTTCAGCAATTTGCAGCGCATTTTCTAGCTACTCATTTTGCTCTGTAAGGGAGTCTGTACATTATTTTTTGGTTGCTTTTCACATTCAGGTATTAATTTCTGATTGCTATTTTTGTGTTTTTTCCCCTCTTAGTTATCTCTTTTCTTACTTGCATCATCTAGAAATAGAACCATTCATAAATGTCTGTCTGAGGAACGTGTGGCAGGGCAAGTGCTTCAAATTATCGTTGCACTGCGCTGAAAGTGCATTTGCATTTCGGAAAACAAAAAAGTTGCAACCTTTTTTTGAAGCAAGATTTTCATTTTATAAACCATCTGCTATTTTTGGTGTGTCAAATATGAAGGCTTCCTCTGTGAAACTGATAGAGAAAAAGATCACAGGAGACCTGGAGCAGTGACTCAGTTCACAGCAGGCCTGTTTGCATGACACCTGTGTCATCAAAATAGCCTTGCTTTGGCATGCTTAAATGAGATTTTCTTTTTCTTTAGATGATAGATATGTTCAAAGGCATATTTGATCATGAATAATTTGGAGGAAAACAATTTTCTGTCCTTCTGAGAATATCATACATCTTTTCCTCCCTGTTACTTCTGAACTCTTCACAACATCAACATCTGATGTTGGGCAAGTTGTCAATTTTCATTACTGGAGTCTGCTTGGAAATTGTTTCTCCCTGTTTCCTTCCACTTCAGGCATGTTAAGTCAGATAAATTCATACACTGATGTTTAATCACTGAGCACTAATCACCCTTGTGCAGTATTGAGCAGCATCCTTTTTGTATGATGGTCAGAATGAGTAACAGATTGCTAGTAAACACCGACGAGTGGGAGGGTGAAGATGGTGAGTTAGCCCAGTGTAGAAGTTGATGCAGCTTTTTTAATTTCCAGAGGTTTCTAGACTTCATCAAACAGGGTTGTCTTCTCTTTTTCTTCTCCCCTGCTCCAAACTCTGTTTTTCTTTTTGTTCTCATGTTCAGACCAAGCAGTAATCCTCCCTTTCTGTGGATGATGTGTCCCTCTTCTCAGGGCTGCTGGCACTTCTGAGGTTGTTGACGGTCTCATTTCCCAAGGAGTCTGTCATTTCTCCTCCTCCTCCACCCAGCACTTGAAGCACGCGCAGGCTTCCCATGCAGCCCTATTTCATGGGGCTGCGTGTGAACATCACACTTGAGAGCGACTGCTTGTGAGATAATTCAGTTAAAAAGAGACCAGGGAAAACCCAAGTGGGCAGGGCTGTGGTGTGTG
>NW_010327417.1:0-13741 GCF_000700745.2 Antrostomus carolinensis | reverse complement strand
CTTTCCTTACTGGGTAGAAGACCCGGTCTGTGCCTGAACTTGCTATTCTGAATAACCTCTTCTCTGCACACAGTGACTGATGCTCACATCCTGTTTGCTACCAGCTTACCCGAAAGAGTGCCCTGAAGAGTGACATTTCTATTTCTGTTGGGCTTGTTTCAGTGAGTTGGCAGGCTGGCTCTCTCACGTGCTTTTCAGTTCTCTTCTGTGAATTTGAGGAAACCCGTTTTTCCTTTGCTTTTTGTATGAAATGGCAAAATCACTGTGGGATTTGGAATCACAGCTGGAAAACTGAGCTGGATTTTTAAACAGGAAGAATCTATATTGAGTCAGGAACCTTAAGTATTTAGACTTTGATGAATGCTCTGCTAATGCAGAACTAGTCTGCCTGGGAGATAACATGAATAAACCTGCAAATCCTGTTTTTGCCAAGCTGTAGGTTTTGATCAGGGACTTGCTAGCTTCTTTGGAAAAAAAATCTAGATTTAAATATATTTTTTGTTGTTTTAAATCCAAGCGCACCAGTGAGTCTATGTCTTATTTCTCTAATGTAATCACTTTGCCATGTTTAATAAACTATCTGCACACTTTCAAATCTGTTTTGCTGGTGGAGGTGCTCAGGGAAGCTGAAATGCAGTATTAATTATCCACTCTAAAATATGCTTGACTGAGTGGCTCATGATGGGGAAGTTCCTCATGCCAAGCTTTGTTGCATCTGCTGCTTTTAGCATTTTACCAGTTGCAACCCATGTAGCCATGCTTGAAAAAATACAGGCTTCTAAAAAACCCAAGGCAACAAAAAATAAATTGTAATTGTCAAGTCTTATTTTTGAGATGTTGTGTGGATAAAAAAAATAGAGGGCCTCTTCTTACAGTTGAATAAGAAGACTGACTATGAATAGAACTTCGAAGGCTAAGCAGCTTCATCTCTTCTTACTGTTTTTACAAGCCTGTGCTTCTGCAGCAGACTTAAAAACAGGAGGAAATGTAAGCACATCCAAATTAATTGCTTCCACATGGGAAGTTCCATATTGTTCATTTTAACTTACTCCACCTTGAGGATGACCTGGCTGAGACCTGGCAATGTAGCTTTCTTTCTCCCCCTGCCACCCCATCCTTCTGCAGAGGACGATTTCTCACCTGCTTCCCCCTCCCCGACCTTTGCCAGTAGGAAGCTGTCCCCTTGGGCTGGGTGCAGGCTGGTGCCCTGTGCCGGCGGGGCGGGCAGGGGACTGGGCTCCAGGCCTGTGTGCCCAGGGTGGGAGGACACGCTGTGCTTTACCCACCTGCAGTGTTATCTCCTGTGTGTGCTTGTGGTAGCACCATAGCCCTGGCTGTCTCCTGCTGCCGGTGGGATGGGGCATCTTGCTGGCTGCTGCAGGAAGAGCCTTTGTGCTCTTGTGCACAGGTGGGCTGTGGGGCAGCTGCTGGAGGAGACCAGAGTTACAGCTGGCACTGGGAGAAGATGCATTTTAGTGACCTGCGATGTGGTAATGGGTGGAGGCAGGCAGCTTAGTTGGCTGGCTCCCTGTCTCTGCTCGGGTATGTAATTCCCTTGCAGTGTTGAGGTCAGAGCCTCCCCGCACCAGAAAGCTTTGATGCAATCGAGCTGTGTTTCTGCCCCTCCTGGGAAGGCTTTTAGGACCAGCTCTCCAGAAGATGCAGGAAGATATTAGTGCCGCAGGTGGTAGGACTCTTCCTCCGCAGCCGAGCCTGGCAGGAGCTTGCTGCTCCCTGTCTGGCCACGTGTGGGTCTCAGTGGTGTGGCTCTTCAGTGGGATATTCTGCTTGTTTTGTATTGCAAGTAAAACGAGAGGCCAAATCCCACCAGGTGAGGAAAGTTCTCTCCCGCAGGTGCTGCTGTTTCAGTCCCAGCAGGGTGCCTGGTGTCTGAGAGGAAGTGTGCTTGCTGGAGCGGCTGGGTTTTGACCTCCTGGCAGGAGGCTGGTTTGCTCCTGGAGCTGGACTGGTCCTGCCCTGGTTTGCCTTCCTTGCAGAGCCATTGCTCTTACTGACTAGTTTAGGAGGTGTTCTGGAGGAAGGAGAATTGGTGTAGGCTGCTTGCAAGGTTACCGAGTTGCAGGGAAGTCCCAGGTGTTTCGGAGTCTGTGAGGTTTGGGCTTGTGACATTTGGGTTGTTGAGGCTCCTGAGGCCAGGCCCTGCCCTGGCAAGTTTGTGCTGATCTGTGCTGTGTGAGTGAGCTGAAGGCTTCAGATGCAGTGAAGAAGTTGCCACATTTTGGAGGATGTTTGCAGCATGGGACGGTGTTTTGTTTTGCTTTCTGGAGTTCGATTCAGCCGTGAGAAAGAGGAGAGGGAAAAGAGAAGTGATAGTAAAAAATAAGTGTCTCTGAACTTAGTGTGGCAATGGGACACAAGCGGAGTGTGTGTAAGTGTAAGTGGCAGAAACAATTTGTGTGTTGATAGATGTGCGGCAACACTGAGGTCTCTGTTGCAGGAGGACGGTTTTTCTTCAGTGTGTGCCTGTTGCAGGTGACAGGGGTCTGTTGGGGTTGCTGAGCTGGGCCCAGGACGGAGCACAGCTTTGTTTCCCTGAAGAGCCCAGGGACACTTGGAAACACCACATCCAGGCAGCCTCTCAAATCATTTATCAAAATGCCTGTTTTTCTCCCTCGATTCATCGTGTGAACCCATATTAAATACTAACCAAGGAAAAACCCTACATTAAATAAACAGTTATATGGGGAAATGGTGCAAATCCATTAGCTTTTGTCAGGTCTTCCCTATTTCTATTTTTATTTGCCAATGCTAATGGATTTAGTGCAACCTGCTCCCTCCCACCCGTCTCTACTAGCTGTTAACCCCTTCCCCTGGAAATTCACTCACTGGCCTATTTCATCATTAATACACTAGCAGGCAAAGAATGACCTGCAGACCTTTAGCACAGATATAAGTGTTGAATAATCTTTTTAATATTTGTTGAGTGAAGGTTTGTGTTTTAAAATTGTGTCTTTTCCAATCATATAATCTAGATAACGTGATGAGTATCAGATGGCCAGTGGGTATTTAAGTGAGTGCCCCTCTGACATCCCACTAAACGGGCTATTGGTCTGGAGTCTCAGGGATTTTTTTTCTTGTTTCTATTGCCTTTGACTTTATAGGTGACCTTGAGCACTTAGCTTCTTTTTTTTTTCTTTTGTTTCTGTGTCTCCTCAATTTTCTTTTCAATAGAGTAAGGATAATTACACTTTCCATGTATACACAGAAATTCTATAGGCTGAAACAGCATTATTAATGCTACTTACTACCTAATCTCCCTCAAGTATGCTGTGTGGCAGCCCGTCATGCTGACAGCCTTGTCTTCCGGGCTCTCCTGCCTTCCCAGCCCAGTCTTCCTGCATCTGTTTGATCTTGCACTTTGTTCCTCCCTAGAAGTGTCACAGCCTGTCTTCTTCAGCGCGCGGACTGCGCCTAGCCTGGGGAGGCTTTGGGGAAGGTCTGGGGTTGCTAGGCACTAGCATGAAACAACATACCACTGCTTTATATAGGAGCGAGGCATTGTTTAAGGGCAGTTAATGACACTATTTTTTTCAGTTGCTTGCAGGATTTCCATATGGCAGCCTAATAGCTTTATAGGGTGGTTTGCATATAAACTCAACAAGGAGTTACTTAACAGGCTAAATGTGACTCTTGGAGCTGGCTGACATAATGCAACACCTCCCGAGCCTGTCGGAGGAGTCGTTTTATGACGAGAGCAGTGGGAAGCTAATGCGGTGTAGCAGATCCACGGCAGGCTGTAGGCAATAGTATTGTGCCAGCTTACCTGTACTAATGGACATACAGGTGCCTATGCTGGCAGGGAAGTGGAGGAGCTGGAAGAGGAGCACTGGACCAGCTGTGCCCCTGGTGTCATCTGGCAGTGGGTCACCGCTATTGAAATAACAATAGAGAATTGTTCCAGACCCGGTATTGAAGTGCCACTTGTGGGATCAAGAGCCTGGATTCTGGGGACGTGCCTTGGGTTGGTAGCCTTTGGTGGCAGCTGGGACTGGCTGGGTGTCTAGGTCACACACTAGAAGATGTTTCTGACTTCTCTGTACTCATGAGGGGAAGTGCTGCAGTAAAAAATTGCTTAAAAGCCCGTGAATGCCTTCATTTGTGTAAAACCTGGACTGTCCACATAGTCACTCCTGTGCTGTCTCACATCTACTGCTGTGAGATGTTCCCCACGGTTTCTTTGCTCTGCTTGGGTCAGGTAGACAAGGCCATAGGACCTGTGTCTGTGGCTCTACTGACGGGACGCTCTGTGGGGCTTTGTGTGGGGGCCAGCCTGGAAAGGCACTGCTGCGGGGAGCAGGGCCCTCTTCACAAAGCAGGCTCTTCGCCCTAACGGCACGTACAAGTCCAGAGGTACAAAGGAAACTTCTCATACGTCTTGTGCTGGTGAGACTTGAACTCCTTTAACATTGGAAGACCTCTGGACAGTCTGTGTTTTGGTAGCACGTTCTTGTGTTGCAGGATCTTGCGCTGTCATCTCACCTGTGAAATAGGTGGGTTTTTGCCTGTGGAATACCACAGCCTTTCCATTTCTCCAGCTGTTACTTCAGAGCACTGGCCTGGCCTCTTTATTCCTGCAGCATTGTTTATTTGCATGCTTGGCTTCCTGTTTGGTTTGGGGTTTTTTGTTTTATTTTATTTAGAGGCTTAGTAGTCCTTTTCCACTATAATCATACTTCTCATTCTCAGTGAAGTTAGTTACCCACCCAGCCTCTCCAGTTGGAAAGGTAGCGCCCATTTTGTAACTGGAAGGACACTGGAGGCACGGAGCTAGTTAATGCCCCTGCACCACCTGGGGCAGAATCAGGCTGCTTTCCTGAAGGCAGACAAGGGCTTTAAAAGGTTGATGGCTGTGTCAGTGTCTGGGGTGGCTTGTTGAGCAAATGGGCTAAAATGTGGAGAGATGAGCATGAAAGCAGAGACTTGGACTTGTCTGATTTGAACTAATGGATGTTTTTACTTGGAGCAAAGTAAGATTTGAAAAGCCTCAACCTTTTGTTTTCTTGAGAAAAGCTGGGGATTTCTTGGTGCAACTGGTTTACTTGGGTTGAACACTGTACTCCAGTAAGCCTTACCATCAAACCTTTAATTTCATGGATTAAATGAGCATATATTTATGGTCATGTAGTTGTGTTTTAGCTAGGCAGAGCTCTTCTTCAGCTTTGTGCTTGAGCTGAGCTGTGACTGCTGGTTTACTAAAAACGGTTGAAAGCATGCAGGAGAAGTGGAGGTGGGGCTTTTGTTATGCTGCATGCAAATACTGCTTTAGTTTTCTCAGAAGGTAGCATTGCCAAACTTTCCTCAGAAGGGCAGGGCAAGTTTCTAACTCCTTTGAGTTCATAGGTAAGAGAGATTTTATGTGAGGGTTTCTGAAAATTAAATGCTTACCATGCAGTTGTTACTGTCATTAAAATTGCTGTTAAGGTCTGTAGTACAGTTCTTTAAAACTGGCCATACAGAATTTACTGATCTGTGCTAGAAATGTTGGAAGAGAATGACGATAATCTACCTTGAAACTGCATGAATAGTTATTTGTAATTTTTATGTGAGATTACAGTGGATCTAAGGAATGTGTTTTATAATAATAGCAATCATTGGCAGTGGCTTTGTTTTTCTTTCTTTAAGAATTCCTTAGCAGTTGTATTTCTTTTTTTTTTTTCTTTTTTAAAGTAGCTGACCTCAGATGATTCAAAAGCTCTGTTTGTGTCTTCCTGTAAATTACTTCATTTGTTTAAAAAAGAAGTAACTAGAGTACCAACCAGCCTCATCTGCAAGGTACATAGCTGTTGAAGAGGATAAAGCTTTACTGTTATCTGTGACCACTCATAAAAACTATTTAAAACTGGAGAACCAACATAGGCAAGCAGAGCAAGCAACAGTATGTGTCTTGGTAACATGAAATACCAATGAGTAAAGATAACGAGCAGAGTTTTAAACAGATCAGCAGACAGACTTTGACATCTTAATCTTAAATCTTCCTAAGCATTTGCCAGCTAAATAGTTTAAAATTTGTTATATAGGATCTTTCCCCAGCTTTGATACTAGTATGCTAATTCTGCCTCATGTAAATGAAGGAACTACAATTTTGAGTTGGTCCTATTTTAGCAGCGATGGCCTTCATTTAGAGGGGAGCAGTACTAGTGCCAGGGATGGGGAGCTGAACTGAAAAAGTAAGGAGCGCTCTTCTTGGCATCGCTGTCTGCAAGGGAACGGCACAGTGCTGGCTTTGAGTAGTGTTCCTGGTTGCACAGGTTCTCGTTGGATATTGAAAAGTCTCTCTGTCCTTGCTCTTGCAGTGCAGATTAAGCATGGCATCAGTGGTTGCAGTAGACTTGCATTCTCTAGTCTTGGTGAATTTTCTAATTGTGAGCCATTTGTTTCCCATAGTGCCTGCAGAACGTTTGCAGACCTTCAAAAGTAGTGGCACATTCGGTGAAGGATGTGTAATCTCTGTTGTGTTGTGGGATGGTTTTTAAGTTACTTGGCAGGAAAGTTATTTAGGCAAGTCATTCTCTCCTGAGGTGGATTTTGTAGTGATTATTGTGTTCCTCTTGATGCGTTTCAGAGCTAAAGGCAGAGTGTCAGGAGGAGCCACTTGGATAGTATTTTACTTCCCTTCCTCCTTCCTCTTCCATCTCCTCGCAAAAATCCCTCACTTATTAAATAGAATTTTTTTTCCCATAAGATGAGAAGAGGGGAACTTTGTTTAGGAAGAACTCTTGATGTTAGTTTACTGTCCTGGGAACCAACCAGAAACCTGTTTCAGTCAGGGATTCCAGAACTGCTCTGTGTTTCGGGTGACTGCAGTGCTGAGTGGTGAGTGAAATACCCTGCCCTTTTCATGGGTAGAAGTTTCCATCGTGCCTGTTCTGTTGGGAGGTTTTATGGGTCCTTGCTGCCTGACAGCTCTGGGCGTTCTCTCACCACCCCAGAGGTTTCATGCTCAGATGTGAGCAGTCACCAGTGGTTCCACAGATGCAGCATCAGTGAAGAGGGGGCTGATGACTTTGTGCCTGTATATTAGATGTGATGCAGGCATAGAATTTGAGAAACATTGTTGTCTTTTTGTCCCTTATGCACAGAAATCTGTTCTGGTCTAAAATTATTAATTTTTCATGCTCTGGTCCTGGCTGTAGTTACTCAAATGGTTGTTATATATTCTACGGTAACAACACGGATATTTCTCTCATCCATTTTTTTTTTTTTTGAAATTTATATTTCAAAAACTGGTTCACTAAAGCTTGATCCTATGGAAACACTACTGTGCTCGCATGGCATAGCTGGACATCTACAGAAGCTGTACAGCATTCCCATGGATAAACTTGTTGGCAAATCTGTGTGAAGGTTTGCTTCAAGTCTGCTGTTGCAGGGTAACTGGGCACAAGGAGCTCAGGATAAATATTTCTTTAGCATAAGAACCTTTGATACCCAGTAATCTCTCCACTATTACTTGCAAAGAGGTCATTTGCTGTAACAAGCTTTAATCCATGCTGAGAGCAAACCCTTAGATCAGTAATGGTGAATACTGACACCAAAAGGTTCCTCATCACTGCAGAAAGTGTCATTAGTGTTATTCACAGGTCCTGTGTTAACGACTGCAACAACTTACACTGAGCTAGGCAGGGATTGATAAGTCACAGTGGTGTGATTTCAAGATTTGGTAGTTTGGAACTGCAGATGCTGGTTGGAAATGCCCTTTTTTGAGTAATAGGAATTTTCTGCTTTTTCTGCTTGTTTTTACAGTTCCTGAAGCAACCTTGTAACCAGCATGGCATAGTTTTCAAAGGTGGGGTACATCTAGACCCCTTCAGCCTGGGTACCTCCATACACCTGATTCATACTGCTGACAGTTTTGGTTCAGGAGACTCTAGCCCTGGCCACTCATCCCCTCCTGGTTTGGTAGTAGAGAAGATAAAGAACAGATCTGCTCGGTGGGGAGTTGTTGGCTTGGTTTCAGTTTTGTTTGCTTGCTTAAAGTAGCAAGGTCCTTAACTCAGAGAGTTCAGTTTGATAATTCTCGGCTTGCTGGCGTATCCTGGGTCCCTGTGCAGAGCTGTGCAGTCACTCATGCACTCTTGGATCTCTTGTTTCGGTTCCTCTCCTCCCAGCATCCCCCAGCCCCCGTGCATCCGTGCCCAGCATCCCAGTGTCTCTGGTCCCATCTGCGCGGCTCTCCTGGTCTTTCCTTCAGGGCCTTGTCTGTCAGCCTCAGTGCCAGCTCACCTCAGCTCTCCCATGTACATCTGCTCTCCATCACACCCATTTTCCCATTCCTCTTCTGAGCTGCTTTGTGTCCAGGCAGAGTCCCAGTTTTCCTTTGTCGTTGTGCTGTTCCAAGAGATGCATCGGGGTGTCACCATGGCTCCTGCTGCAGAAGGGGAGAGCTCCTCTTCCCCTCTTGGGCTCCCCACATCCATCCCCTGCTTTGCAGCAGTACTGGATGCTAATCAGAACCTTCATGTGAGCTAGCTTAATGAGTTTAAACGACATTAAATTGTGTCAGGAAAATAGTTTTCTTAGAGGAAAATGACTGATACGGGCTTGTGGAAGAAGGACCATGCACATGCCAGAGGGCAGGGAGGAGAACAGTGCAGCAAGGACCAGGGAAGCAGCAGCTCAGACCCCCTTCATCCACTACATCCCATCCCTTTTGGAGGATGTTCCCTTAGGGACCTTCTCAGTGGTGATGTGGGTGCCTGGAGATGCTCCTCCCTGGTTTCGGTGCTGTCCCACGTGGATTCAAAGTGAACGTGTAACTGGAGCTTCAGAAGGTAGAATTTGAAATTGCCAGTGTCCCTCTGAGCCCGCATGTTCTGCGGTTCCTGTATCTGCTCTCTTCCCAAAGCTTTATTTTGGGCAGACTGTATGGCAATGAAAAGAACAACCCTGGAAAAAAAGTTGTGTTCCTAACACATTTCAAATCTGTGCTAAAATAACCAGGGAACAAAATTCCTCAAATAAACATTTGCTGGAATTTTTATATAGAGAAGGTATGTATTTCTTCTCAGCCATTGGTCTTGGAAAGAGCTCAATGCACAGTTTTTTTATTGGGCTTTGGCAGACGATGGGGGATACATAAGGGCAGGCAGTTAGCTGCGAGGTATATGGAAGCAAAATTTGTAACGAGGAGTCTTAATAGTGGATAATGCTGTTATCCCCAACTAGGGACAACTGAAAGAGCTGACAGGAAGCATTTTAATTCTTTTATTTTTAAATTTCAAACTTTTTTTCAATTCTTCCAAAAGGTGACCAAACATTTTTGTTTGGATCCTAACAGGTTGTATAAACTAGGATATTAAAACTTTTATATGTAGTCTGTCCGGAGAAGAAACAATTGGACACTGAGTGTATCATGTACCTTTTCATGGCAATACACTGGTTTTAATTGTTGGGGGAATCAGATTTGTATATTTGGGATATTAGAAAGAGTAGATGAATTTACGAACTAGGATTTAGTACACAGTATCCTCATAAAATCTACATAAATATTAAGTGACAGAAAAAGGCGTAAAAATTTCTTAATAGAAAAGATAATCGGGATTAATTTTAAAGAAAACATTCAGTCATAAACTTTTATTGGGTAACTTCTACGTGTTGCTTTCTCTCCCCATTAGTACCTCTGAAATAGCTTACCTGCAACTATAGTCTACTCTGGGACAAGGTGAAGAGGACTCGTAGTAACACTCCTGCTGTTTTTAATAACCTTAGACTTGAATGCAGCAGCAGTAACCTGTGATCGGCAGGAGCGAGGGAGGGACCTGGCCCTGGGTGGAGGTGGCTGTGGGGAGGTGTGAAAGCACTCCAGTGCTGAGGTGATCCGGGGCTGTTAACCACTCCTCAGTCACTAGTTGCCTGGGAGACAAATGTAATCCAGGGATTTTTTTTCCCCCCCTTCTTTGCTGGTTTTTGATTGAAGCCACTATTGACTTTTGGCTTGGAGGAGGCAGTGAAGCAGCACGCCAAGTGTCATAAGATGGAAATTAATCACTAACCGATGGGTCTGAGTTCCAATGATTTCCTTTCCTGTGATTGCTCTGTATATGGGAAGACTAATGACACATCTAAACAGACAGTTAACGAAGCTCTTCACACCTCTGACAGTCAAGAAGGATTCTTGACCAGATGATGATTCAGTTTTCTTTTTATTTCTGCTCTCTTGTGTGATTGTGGAAAAAACAAAAGTAACTATCGTGAAAAAGGAACTTTGCATGGTTGGAGAACTTTGCCTTAAATTCTGTTCGTTTTTGCTGCTAAATTATGTCAGTCTCATTGCAGTGAAAAAATAGCAAGTCTGCCTTCCCAGTGTTTCTGTTAACAAGGAGTATAATTCTTCTCAATACTTTTTGTGTGAGAGAGTTTCTGGTTTTCAGTGAGATTATTTTTGGCTTTTGCAAGAACACAGAATTTGTTTGGCAAGCCAAACAAATTTAGCTTAACAGTAATGAAAGGTTTTGAAGTTACTCTTCAGCAGTGACTTCATCTTGTAAGGCCTTTAACTTGAACTAACTCTGATGGGTTTTGGGGAGTAATCTCTTCCAGGTAGATGAAAAGTCTGTCTTGGAAATAAATGAAAAAACAGAGACGTTCGGAAACAATATGTTGTGTTCCAGCAAGTACAAATAAGGTAGATGGCATTTAAGCATAGCTTTTTTTTTTAAGCTTATCCCATGCTGTAAGGACTAAGGAATCCAGCAAAGGTTTTATCCTGTAAAATGTTCCGAGTTTTGCACGTTGCTTGCTTAAAAGGAAATTTTATGTTCTTCATGCTCTGGCTCTTGGAGATGGAGCATGGAAGTGGAATTTGGGAGGTTTGGATTCTATTTTTGACTCTGTCCATTGCCTAAAGAGTCACTTACTAGGCTTATCATGTCAAGTCTCTGGCTCATTGTCCCATATTTAAAAGAGGGCTAAAAAAACAACCTCCTTTTTGCAAACTGGATTGAGATGTGTGGCACACAGCTTCCTGCACTGCGGATCTTTCAGTTGTCTGCTGTAGTGCTTTACCGAGAGGAAAGCCCAAGAGTCTTGCTCTCTCTTTCTCTGGCCCCTCGAATCTTGGGCTTTTTGGCCATAAAAGGGCCCCACTTCACCTCGAGAGCTGGAAGATGTCTCCCCTTAGACTGTTCAATAGCCTTCTGGTAAGGCACTCCTGGGAAGTAAGGGGAGAGATGGGCTTGAACCCTGCTGCCCTGAAGAGGCTTGACCCCATCCATGTTCCTGGTTCCACCAGAGCAGCGTGCAGAAGATGGTTCCTTCTTCATCCCCTCCAGCAGATAGATGTGCTAGTTTCTGAAAGAAAGCAGTCACTGCTCCTGCAAGTTGTGCCAGCCCCTCTCCTTTTCTTTGAAGCCAAGTCTCACATGGTCCTGTGAACTTGTAGATGCTACCATAGGCCTATCCAGTGATGTTGGGGAAGGTCTTTCTTCTTCATTTTTCTATTTTTTGAGGGGGGAATTGAGTGTAGCTTTGCCGTTTGTAAGCTCAGAAGGAGGTCTGCACGCACTTCGCGTTGTGTGTCCTAAAGCTATCCATGAGGCAGAGGAGCGCTTAGGAGTTGGTGGGGCTCCACAAAGATGGCAAGCGTCTGGTTTTGGTCTTCCTTGTGACTTTAGAAAATAATATCCCACTTTTGGTGTGATTTTATGTGTGTGTGTGTGTGTTTGCTCTTTGATACATGTTACCAAGAGTCTTGCTCTACTGACAGGAGCTGAGAAAAGGGGTGGCCCTGGGTTGAAAAGCAGCTAGGGGCAGTAGCACAGCCTCCCTTGCCTGTTCCAGAAGATGTCAACATTTACCAAAAATCTTATCATAATGCCTTGAAAGCCTGCCAGTAGGGTTCAGTCGGTAATTAGGATTGGTGTTTGTTTTCACTTATGCTCAAGCAGACCGAGGCCGCTTCTAAGCGATCATTTTATATGCTTTCGTAGTGGAGTCCAGGGAAAGTTGTTTTTCTGTTTGCTTGAGAGCTCACACAAAACAATTCAAAATATCTGCACCCTGACCTCTGGTGAGATTGAGACAAGGGCTGAAATTGCACTGCTCATAACTGCAGAATAGACTGAATTTGAGTATAGTCTTCGCATTACAGATTGACTGCTTGAGTTGCTCTATGTGTCCAGAGAGGGTCATTACAGTAACTGTTGTTTTAACCGATTACAATTTCACAACACCCTTAAATGGTTTAAACTCTGATTATACTGTGGGTTGGTTGGGGTTTTTTTTATGTTTTGGGTATTTTTTTTCCCCTTAGGGGAGAAAAGATGATTAATTTTCTCTTGTAGTATAATGGCACTGATGTCATGTGGTTGAAGGATTAAGTCCTTTTATTTTTAAAACAGTTGCTAGGGTGTTTAAACCCCTCCTTTTTATCCCTGTTTCTTGTTAGTGTAACAGCAAAAGGAAAAGAATCTACTTTCAAAAAGAATCTACTTTTCTTCAGGGTCTTCATTTAACATTTGTAGTTTCTTATTTTTCCAATATGGGGTGATGGGGAAATTGCCAGATATTATTAAATCCTATTAACTAGTAACAAGGGGGGGAGGGGAAAAGCAGCCAAACATTCATTCTTACTTTTCTCTCCCCAGAAATTGTGATTTAAATAATACAGTTGCAATACTTTGTTAGTGGAGTCATAATCTCTGGCAAGCAAACTTATGTTCTCTTCTGTCAGACAAAAAACCCAAACCCACTGCTTTTCCCGACAAATGCTGCTAAATAAATAAGGCTATGCCATTAGATAAAATATTTGATTTTTTTTTAATTCTTTTTTCTTTGCAGAGTATTGGAAAGGGGTCCTTGTGGTGTATAGACCCAGAATATAGACAAAACCTTATTCAGGCTTTGAAAAAGACACCCTATCACCCATACTCGCATGTGTTCAGTACACCTCCCACATCTCCTCAGGCATATCAAAGGTAAGAACTAGATGCATTTTCAATTCTAAATGTTTTCCTCCAGTGTTGCATATGGATCTCGGGTAAGACGTTAAATGTAATTAAGCTGTGCAGTTTGGAAATGTGCTAGCAAAGCAAGCCCAGGAGTGCTGGCGGCATCCTGGCCTTGCTCAGCGTGTGTCAGGGACGCCTGACCTGCCCGTCCCTGGGTGTGACTGCAGCGGGTCCCCGCGCGGGACTGCAGCCCTGCTCCCGCGTGGGCCACACAGCCTTTCGGGGAGGGACGCCTGACATCAAAATCATATAAGCAAATGGAGAGCTCGGAAATGTCCGCTTATCCCCTCGGCAGTGAGCACAGGACCCTTGCGGGGAGGAGAGGGGCTCATTTGTTTCCCCTCAGTGGGCTGGGGGGCCAGGGTTGCCTGTGCAGCCATCGGGTCTCCCCGCAGGCCCTGGGCCCCGGCGACTGCAGCAGCCATGGCTGTAGTTCGGGGCTCCCCACGCGGGTGCCAGCCCTCCAGGGTGTCCCAGAGGGGAGAGCCATGGCTGATTTTCTGCCTTGCTCCAGCGGAATAGGTGTGGGGCGGGTTTTTTTCATTTGACTTCCATTTGTTTTTGTTCTGGCCGAAGGGGGGCAACGGGAGAGAGATGATCTGTGACTGCCGTTCGCCAAGCGGGGAAGCGAGCGCCGGGTTTTGACACAACTGCCGCCCCCTCACTGCTAATACGGACATTGGTTCGTTTTTCCAAGTGGGGCAGCGCATCGCGGCTGGGTCAGCAGCGCCGGTCATGGCCGGTGCTGTGCCGCACCCCACACCGTCAGGGGGGTG
>NW_010327416.1:0-1416 GCF_000700745.2 Antrostomus carolinensis | reverse complement strand
CCTCTCAACCCATCCCATCCCTTCTTCTCCCTCAGCCCCAGCTCCCCTGGGGATCCCCAGATCATCCCTGCACCCCATTTCCCACCTCCAGCTGCCAGCAAAATCCCAATTACAGCTGAGATTAAGGATACTGGGGGGTCACTGGGCTGGGGGGCAGCTCCCATTGCAGGCCAGGGAAACCCCCCGGGGCCGGGGGCTGGTCACTTCCCATGTTTAAGGAGAAGAGATTTAAGATGTTTCATTTCTCTGAGTCAGCATGCAGAGGAAAACTTGGTTTTCCAGCAAATCAGGGAAAAAGGAAAACCAAAACCATTCCCATTCCCCAACAGCCCATCAGCTGTGGTGGGCTATTCCCCCACCCACTACCCCCCCCCTTCCCAGCAAACCCCAGTGGTACCCAGAGCAGGGATGGTCCTGGCAGGATGCAGCTGATGGAGCATCCAGAGCTGGAGCAGTTCTCCATCATCACCACGAGTCCTTAAATCAAACCTTAACAGGCTGCCTGATCTAAATGATTCCTTTCAGGCCCTAAAAATCCATGACTCAATTAATTAATTACTAACGATGATCTGTCTCAGCCCTGCGCCTGCCAGTTTGCTATTTTTAACTCCATATTTCCAACCCCCAGTGTTAAAAAAATCATGAGTCAGGCCTCAAAAAATCCTACTGAGTGGGTCAAAAAAAAAAATCACCATTTTTTGGCGAGTCCCTGCCGGGTTCTTTCCCCGGCACTTTGTGTTGGCAGAGCCGGCAGCGACCGCAGAGCTCGACACGGCACCCACTTCCCCGGCCATCAGTGCTGGTGTTTCCTTGGTTCCTGGCACACAGCTGACCCTTATTGAAAAGAAAAATTAGTCTTTCACCCTCTCACTGCCCACCAGAGCCTGGGATCAGTTGTAGGAACCCAAATTAATTAATAAAGGATTGTTCCTATGTTGCTAATTACGCTGAAATACACATTAAACAACGAGAATGAACACGGGCCACACACAAAAGTTATTTAGTGCTTAAGGAAAAGAAGAGCTGGCAGGTGGGTGCCCTCCCTGGGTGGGTGCCCTCCCCGCCTGGGTGCCCTCTCTGGGTGGGTCGGCTCTTTCAAGGGTCAGCAAAGGACACTTGTGATGCCACCTACGTGCAGCGTGTTCTGGCTCTGGTGACCTCCCAGGATGTGACTCAGTGGCCCGATGCTGTCCCAGCACAGGGGAAACTGAGGCAGGGGTGGGCGAGCACCCGGGGAGACGCTGGAGGATCCCGGCCCTGAGCGCCCACCCACCAGGCTGCATCGCCTCTGATAATTAAGTACTATCAACAATTGCATATTAATTAATTTAATATCCATTATTATTCATTAACGCAGTAATTAAATCCTTCCGGTAATTAACACACCAGCCAGCAGAGCGGTCTGGCAGCTCAGCC
>NW_010327415.1:0-1844 GCF_000700745.2 Antrostomus carolinensis | reverse complement strand
TTTATGTAGTGTGTCCCCCCCCTCCCCTTCAGATTATAAGTAATTTATTTTGTTTCCTAATGAGCTAGCAATTTAAATAAACGATTTTATTTTATCTCAAGATAAATTTACAGGGCAAACTACAAATTCTGGTTCCATGGTGGTCAGACCGAAGGTTTCCACTTTTTGCAAAGGTTTGAATGAAGCGCTTCACCCATCTTTTGTTTTGTTTAATCCCCGTCGGCTACAATGAGGCGGGCACGTTGCAATCGGGGCAGCATTCAGCACCAACCAAGGCGTTTTCCAGTGTTGTGTCTCTAACTGCTGGTAATGTAATATTCGAAAATGGAAATTCATGATTGTGAGAATTAAATTTGAATTTGCGTGAGAATACGAGGAGCTGGTTTTAGGTGATCAATAGCATGTTTGCAGTGCGATGTTGTTTGCTCGGACCCGTTAATATATGTTTTGAAGAATGCATGAGAACAATTTGTACCAGGGTTTTCTCCTGGGCGATTTTAGTATCTGATGAGTTTTGTGTTACGAGGAATTGTTACCATAAGGGTTATGCTGAGCACAACCAGCTCCCTCCCTCAAGCAGCCCTCAACAATGAAACAAAGACAATCGATCCCCTTCAATTCCATTTATTCAGATCATATTATTCTTGTAGTTTGGACTTCAACGTAATACAGCATATTGCACTTACCGGAGAGCAGCACAAGAGAGAAAAAAACGTACAATACTTCAGTGTATTCCCAAGGAAGAATAAGATGTTGTGATAGTTGTTGTTCTTCTTAAATATATCAATCCAGCTGAAAATCTAAGTATATGTACACAAGATTTACTAAGTCCCTGAATATGCCATTCAAAACTTTACACAGACTTTTTTGCTTTTCTTATATTTTTTACAGAGATATACAGTATGTCACACACAGTTTCAACTTGAGAAAACTTTGCAAAATTATACCCCAGCTACAAGGCTGTTGGTTTTTTTTGTTGGTGGTGGTTTTTTTGGAAGGACCCCCCCCCCCCAGATTTATACCAATGATTATTCAGATGATTTTCTTCAGGATTGTCCCGCCATTCCCCCATTTCCCACCCCCTCCACCTTGCTGGAATGATGAAGGAAATGCCAATTAAAAATAAGTCTAGAAGAAGAAAGCCATTACATCATGACAAAGGTTAAACTGTATATATTGCACATTGGTACAGAAACATAATGCAATAACACTTTCATACCCCCCCTTCCCTCTCTGCCACACGTCCCTCCTTGCTCCTGGGGCTGAGCTGTATGGGGGGAGCCTAACTGTACTCATAGTCTGAGGAGTCCTCCTCGGACACCCCTGTCAGGTCTCTGCGGTAGGAGTCCATGCCATTCTCCTCTGTCTCGCCTGCTGGCCGGAGGCTTTTGCCCATGCCTTTACGCTCCTCCATTTTGATGGTGTCATAAAGTCCCTTAGGTCCTTCTTCAAGGAGGATGTTCCTCTCGGAGTGTGAGGGTTTCATTTGACAGACGTTTTTCAGGAAGAGGAGGACAGGGGCGTAAAGCACGTTGGCGAGCCCCATGCCCAGGTTGAGCTGTGTGAAGCCCATGGTGTGCACAATCTGGCCGGCCACAATGGGCCCCAGGGCATACGCCACAGAGTAGGAGATGTCTGCGATGGCGTAGACGCTGCCGTAGACAGAGACGTGGCGCCAGGGTGGGCAGCAGGGCCGTGTCCACCAGGGCGATGCCAAAGCAGATGCCGCAGAGGGGAATGGTGACCTGCCCGAAATTCCTGCAGGCCGGCACCAGGCAGGAGCTGGCACCAATGATGGCCATGCCCAGGGCCCCGTAGAACCACTGGAGGTGGGGGTATGCGGC
>NW_010327414.1:333-601 GCF_000700745.2 Antrostomus carolinensis | reverse complement strand
CACACATGTCCCAAACCCTCTACTGTCACCTTCATCCTCACTTGGCTGGGAAAGGGGTTTTCCACCCACCAGCACAGGCAGAGCCAAGGGCAGGCAGGAAACTCACAGCAGAAACAAGCTAGAAAGGTTTGCTTTAAAACCAGGCAGAAGTGACACGGCATTGCCAGCTCTGCCAGCGAGAACACTGCGGCACAAACGGCACTGGGACATGCCATCAGTAACACTACACTGACCCCAGTCCTGCTCCATACCAGCCACTGGTGCAGGA
>NW_010327414.1:0-269 GCF_000700745.2 Antrostomus carolinensis | reverse complement strand
ATCTCCCCCCGGTTCTGCCGGGGATAGGAAAGCCCTTCCCTCCTGGGGTCCCATCACACGGGCTCCCAGGACACTTGTGCGTGGCATGGAGGTTCCTGAGCGGGCATGTCACGCATCAGAGAGAGAGGGGACAGCTCAAAGCAGGAGCCCAGCCTGGGACTTTGCCTGTGCGCAGCAGGGAGTGGGGGGTGTCCCAGTCCAGAGCCCCTCAGCCATCTGAGGTGGCGTCACTGTCCATCCCACTGCTGGCTCGGGGTGTCCTTCTCCAT
>NW_010327412.1:0-1352 GCF_000700745.2 Antrostomus carolinensis | reverse complement strand
GGTGAGGGGGTGGGAGAGGGATGACCTAATTGCTCTGACATATAGGCAAATAACGACAGGGAAAGGCGGCTACTACACTCTAAGAGGAAGGCTAAATATATCAACATTAGGGTCTCTCAAGTCAGATCGCGGGAGTTCGGCGCTCAAGAGAAGGCTGCGGTGCACACGGAGCGCGCAAACCGACCTGGGCAACACCTTCCGGGCTTACCGCTCCGGAGGTACGTCCTTCCCGGAGGACCAGGGGTTCTTCCCCTTCGCAAATGGCAGCAAACAAAGGGTTTTTTTTTTGTTTTGTTTTGTTTTGTTTTGTTTTTTTTTTCCAGATTGACACTTTTCTGCAGTTGACAGAACATATAAGTGGTAAATACAGACATACAGGCGTGGAAAGATTTCATTTTCCTCTGTTCTATACAAGCTATGAATTAATTTGGGTGCAGTAGAATTTGTATAAGCAAGTGTCTATCAGCCCCACACATTTATATACACACGCTCACATGTGTATGCCTATGTATATGTATATATATATGTATGTGTATATGTATATCTATATGTATGTATGTGTATATGTAAATGTCGGGGCATGACCCAGCTTCAGGCAGCCTATCTAATGGGAACGTCCTGTCCTGCACACCGATTTTTCAAACGTTTACCGTATCTTGTCACCCGTTTGTACAGCTTGTACAATGATTTGAACACATGTGTGGTTAAACTATTTGGACCCAGAGCAGCTCCTAGATTATTTGTAATTAAACACAATTCCCAAAGTAACATTTATCTTCCAGAAACTGCGATTGCAATTGTCAACCGTCTGGAGGAGACGCGGGGTAATCTGGAAGCATTACCTCCCCTCCTAACGGAGCAGAATGAAAAGAAATCAATATCGCTGGGGAGAAGAATTTAGTAGTTTTTAACTGTACGTAGTGCCTGGGAGAAAGTGATATATAATAGGGAAAACAGAAAGCAGCTTAAACAAATCTATTCTAGGAAGGACCGAAGGGACCCGCTCTGCGGCCGGCGGCGGGGGCCCCGCGCTCTGCCCCGCCCGGGAGCCGGCGTCCCCAGCCCGGGAGCTCGCTCTCCCCCCGGTGCCTCCCGGTACTTACATGAGCGCTCAGGAGCCGCGGATGAGTGCACAGCGAAAACATAGCGGGGGGGCGGAGGGGGCAGGGAAAAAAGGGGAGAAGCAGAAGGAGATGCGGGTCGGGTCTGGGAGCACACCGGCAATGTAAACAGGGTGGGTGTGGAGGTGCCTCTGCCTCCCCAGGCACACACACACCAGCATGTGCACGGCGGCTGCCCGGGCTAATCTAATTACAGCGACCTTTCCAAGGCTCAGACAGCCTGGGTTTTTT
>NW_010327411.1:0-16717 GCF_000700745.2 Antrostomus carolinensis | reverse complement strand
TGCCATAGCAATGCAGTTTTAAAAACAGTACATGTGAAACCATCTCCAGTTTTATAAAAAAAATGGTTATAGTAAAAAGGGTCATTAGGTAATCCCTCTGTCCCTCTAACTTTGTCTCTTCCCAAAATGTGATCTAAGAAATAAGGAAGACAGAAAAAGGAATTGCATGTGTTTCTGATTCCTTGCAGAAGCTGTAATTCTGTAGCCAGAATGCTCACTTAGTGTATGGGATTCTGAGTTTCAACATAAATTTCTTTACGCTTTATGATGTTAATTAAATTTACTATAGTGTGTGGTTGCCTGTTACTTAGTACTTCAGATTTAGGGTAGGTTTTGTTTGTTTTTCAAAATGAAAATTACGTATGCTAGGAAGGAAAACATGCAAGTAATAATGACACATTAATGAAGAATAATCATCCTCGTTGTCAGAATGTGCTGCAGGGGAAAGACTGTTCACTGGCTAGCAAGAGACTCATTATTTTGGGCACATTTCCCTCTTCTCATCCTGAATTCTGTAATCTTTCAGACTGTCCAGTCATGACCATCTAGTGGCCTATGTCTGTTTTGATATCCGCTCTCTTACAAACTATTTTGGGGTATATATTGTATTAAAGATATATATGCCTACAATTCATCCTGCAGCTGCTGCAGTGCTTGACTGCTAACAAAGTTGCTTTAAAATATTTGCATAGCTCTTCTTAATGAAGTGCTGGCATCTCCTTTAGTAAAATCCAGAACTACTGGCAACAAACAAGAACTGTTCTTCAGAGGAAAGCTGAATTTGTCTTTGAGCCCTGTGGTAAATCATAATGCTCCTCCAGAGCCCCGGTAAGAGTCAGATATCCAGTTGCTGAAATGAATATGAGTAATTCCAGGCACAGAGCTGCACATATGTTTGAAGGATTAAGGATGTAGTGATGTAAATCTGTGTTCAGATGGATTTGTATATAGAAACAAACACCTGTAGAAAAGGGGTTGAAAAGCAGAGCATTTAAATAGTCTTTATTTTATTCTCTATTTTAGAGAAAATTAATTAAAATATTTTATTTGTTCTAGTAATTTAATTGCTGCAGATCTGTAGTTGGCATAAATCACACAGCATAGTTGTGCCAAAGTACATGTTCTGAGCTTTAGTTTGTACTGCATACCCACTTTAACTGATAACAAATATTATCTCAATTATATTTTATCTTGTATTTATTATTTAATTCCTTAACATTTGCGTAACAGGTGCTATCAATGAGTCTACTTAATAAAGCAGTACTTTTAAAGAAGCCCAAGTTTTTTTAGAATATATTAGTAGTTGTTCTCAAAGTATTAGGAAGTAATTCTAAATCTAAGAGCAACATCTCTTTAGATTATCTACAGTACTGATTTGCAGATATTTATGGGAAACAAAGTGAATGAAAGGGGAGTGCTAGAGTTCATTGCCAGGTTTCATTGCTAAAAATGGAAGTCATACAGAATGCGTTATTTGTGGATTTCAGCTCTCAACTATTAAATTAGAAATGCAGTAACTGATGAATTAGTAACAGATGTAAATGAAGGTCCACCAGTGCTTCGAAAACTGGGAATGCTGTTAACAGAAAGGAAGTTGATTTTATACACGTGGCAGCAAATTGTTCCTTACTTGAGGAAAAGAGAAAAGGTGTGTGCACGGGATGGAGCACATTCTCTGTAATCATCAGGCTGAAAAGGGCTAAAAGGCAGCTGATCTGATTCAGAGCTTTGTATCTGTGGGAGCCTGTTAACCTGGACAGAACTCTAGAAGGCTGCAAAAAAAGACTGAGAAAAAATGAGATTATTTGGATGTAAGAGCACAAGAGTTCTGTGATTAAGAAACAGAACCTGTCTGGTGAGGGGAAGTAGCAAGGGTTGCTCTAGCAGGGGCTATGGTTAGAGCTCCCTTCCAATAAGGGGAAAAGAAAAAAGAATTAGAAAGGTGCCTAATGTCAAGGAAGTAATGTGTGTCTGGAGGAAAGGGATGAGCACCAGCATCTCAGCGAACCGCCACGAGAGGGGGCCACCTCCCAGGTGCTCCAGAGCAAGCCTGGTCCAGCCTCCAGGCCAGCACAGGTAACCTCAGGCAGCAACTGGTTAGAACTACCTTAGACTGGCTGATGCGTTCCGTGGGGCTGGGTGATCCAAACAACATCATTTATAGCTGTTTCGAATGGGACTATATTCGTATATCTCCTCAGCATCACATGATGGACCACATATAACTTTCTGTTCTGCTCACATTATGACATCTGAAACGATGGGTTTACTAAATAATTCTCCTGGAATTTGTTCTAACATGCTAGAAATGAGGATATTCTTCTGATTCATTCGGACTGACTGTACATCAGTGGCTGAGCAACATGAAGATACCCTATAACCACAGATTCATGCATTTCTTCAAGACTGAATGAACAGCAGATCTCAAATATATCTAGCCTGCCTTGTTCACTGTCTTACTAGTTCATTATATGGCTTTTTAGGGAAGCCATGAAAATTAATAATTGGTTTTCTTAAGCCCTAGATAAGAAAGAGCGCTCTGCCAGGAAAAATATTTCTCTTAAGTAGAAGGAAAAAATCTCTTTGGTCTGAGAACTCTCTTCCAAATATATTCCTGTTATATAAAATTATAACACTGATTTTAATTATTAGAATTTTCTGTAGTATTTACTCTAGCTTTGACTAAAGATAACTTATTGCCACACTAATTTACGTACTACATAAAACATTGCTCTGAATTTAAGAGCATCAGTCAAAATAAATGCTCCAGTAAAACTTTATTGAGTAGCGTTGTTGGTTAGATTCTTCCCAGATATCCCAGATGGGGGCTGGCATCTAATATTGCTAATATCCCACATTTAGATACATCCTGGGGTCTTAACTATCAGTATGGAAGCTCTTTTGACATCCTCCAAGTTGTGTCTTTTATATGTGAGCTGGTTATTCACAGATGTCCAAGCTGAAAAGTTTTAGGTGAGCATTTTCGCTAGTTTATGTTGTGAGTGTAACATGGAGAAAAAGAAGTTAATTTAGAATTCAAAGAAACAAACAGGGAAGGATGGAGGATGGTGAATGGGAACAAAAAGAGGGGGAAAAAGTTTCTTAGTTGCTTGAACTATTGATCCTATTTATTAATACCTACATTTGTGCCCAGAGGCCTTGCTTAAGATATAAGCCTCCTTCTGCTGAACAAAAGCATAGGAAAACTTGCTGCTCTTGAAGCTTGCTCATTAAGAAATGTTAATTTCAGAAAATGTCTGGCAACAGAGGCGTTCCCCAGCTTTATCCACAGAGACAGAAATGCAGCTGCGTACGTTCTGTTGGCCATTCTGCGCTTGGCAACTGCACAGCCTGCAGCCTGATTTCTGTAAATATTAAATATTTCATTTACTTATTAAACATTAAGGCTTATTAAGCAGGACAGACAGATGGTTCACAATTTTGTGTGGTGGGCAGTCATATGGTTCCTGGTGATGTATTGTGGAGCTCAGGATATAAAGACATTTCAGTCACATTTAGGCACCGTGAGTCAGATCTGCAGCTGGTGCACATTAGTGCAGTTCCAGAGATACTGATGATTCCTCTACTGTGTGGAGTCGTCCAGGAGAAAAGCAGCTTTATTCAAGTAAATTCCAGCTTTATTCAGTGCAAAAAATGTGCTTTATTCAAAAGCTTGAAGTTTTCCTTGCTTTCAGTGAGACTGACCAGATAAATAGGACCTGAGCTGGCAATCCAAATGTTCTCCCAGGTACCTGCCAGCATGTCCTTTTGCACTTGCACACAAGTCAGTGTCTTTCAGCCATCACTTGCACACGAGTCAGTGTCTTTCAGCCATCAGGGACTCAGTCCTGGGCTACCTTGCAAAGGCAGACAAAGCAGAGGAACACCCAATTCCCTCACACCAGCCTGGGTAGCAAAACTAACACTTTTCACAATTTCTTGTAACATTTCAGAAATTCTTCAGAATAATCATCAGTCTTTTATTTCCACTCTATATAATTAAACCTTCTCTGGACTGAATTCCTTCAATGTGGCACTTTCTATTGACTTTCAGGTATACGTGCCTGAGAACAACAGACTCTGAATCCTTAGGCTTCAAGCTTTCACAGTAGCACAATGGGATGATGCATCTCAAAAACAGTCATAACATATATCTGTTCTCCTGAAGTGAGGGTTGTACCTCAAGTAAATGCTGGCTTACTTCATCCATCATTCTCTGCTCCAATCTGACAGCCCAGAAATGTGATACTGAAATGTTATCTTTTGAGAATACACTATTTAAGCTTTGTGTAGGGTTTTGAGGATGATTGTTACTGGAGTTTTGAGGAAGGAGTTGGCATTTACTCTTGGTCTAAGTGTTTTTAAAGCAGGAAAAAATATTAAAGGTAGAATTATTTCCCTTTTCTAATTTTTAAAAAATTACAATTACAGCAGTGCCAGGTAAACTCACAGAGCCAGATTGTTTAAAACTTTACTAGTTGAATCACTAGGGACTTGAGAGAAAACAAATCTCTATTAAAAAAAAAATAAAAATTCAGTGTTTAATTTTAGGCATGAACTTACATCCCATTAGAAAAATACCAAAGCCAAGAAGGACAAAAGTAAGTGGCTTAAATGCTTTCTGAATAAGATCCTTTATTATATTCTTTAAAATTTCCTATCAGACTCAATATTGCATAAAATTCACCCCAGTGTGAACTGTTCTGCACAGAAGAATGTAAACCAGACAAGGGCTACTTATGTTTCTTCTTAAAATTCAAATGTGATTTCACTGAACACTTCCCTGGGCTAAATAGGACTTGGTCATAGATCTGATGCTTCTTTTAGGATCAAAAATCAGTCTGGGCCCTACCAGGATGTGACAGGGATGAAAATAATGATGATGGTGCTAACAGTTAAAGTCTATCAGGTGCCCTGTTAAGAGAATGGCAGGCACCTTTGTGCTCTGTTTTGTTATTTCTTGTCCATCTTCCTTCTGGTTTATGCTTTATCTACCTGGGCTCTATTTATTGCTTTTGTTCAGTCCCTCACAATATTTTCTGACAGATAAATATACAGTAGGTCAAAGATGGAACATGAAAATAGATGCTCTCAAACATAAAAAAAAAGCCATTGGTGCTAGATGATTGCAGGTGGGTGTTATCTGTTCTTTACATTGCATTTAGGGTCTCAACCTGCAATACCCTCAACAGCTTCCTAATAAGGAACCTTTCTTTTTTATCTATTTTTTCCTTGGTGCTTTGTGTTTTGAGGGAGATGCTGGAAGTTATTCCTTTACAAAGCAACATGACATTCCTTTTGTAGTGAAGGCAATTAAAACTTAGTTGTGACCTGAGCATTCACTTAGATACATCACTTATTCCAGAGCCCATAGATCTTTGGTGAGAGGATCTATCTGAGTAACTTAAGTTGCTATGCTATGTATTTCTAAAAGAACACGCATTACCAAAACTTGCTGATTTAAAGGCAAACTCAGGCTGGCTGTCATGTTTGATTGTGCTAGTTCTTTGTGTAAAAACAGATTTTATGGGCAAGCAAGTAGTTTACTGTGTATTTATCCACAAATTGTCCTTTTTCCCATTAATTATAGTAGAACTAGAAGCCAGTTCTGGAAAGGTAACCTAATCAGCCAACCTCAAGGGGAGAATGGGGAGGAGTAGTAGGAAGAGGAAGATGACAATAACTTAAGTTGGATTTCTGCACTGTCAGAAGCAGCTAAACTGTAACAATCCCTGTTGAGGAGCTCAGGAGAAGCGAGCACTACTGCACAGTATCTCATTTTCAACATTGCCTGGTTGGGAGGGGAGGAGGAGAGGCAAGGAGGTGGGGGACAGATTTATTTGCACATATACTCAAAATGCTTTGTTCTGAGGTAAAGATGATGCAGAGGACATGAGCTTCTGCTGCATACAGATAAGTTTATTTAGTTAATTGTGTTGTCATGACAACTACTTCATCTAAACTGCTACAGTGCATAGGTTGTCACTGACACCTGATGACTCTACACCAACCATTATTCAACAAAATTGGCAAACTCTGTTCAGTCTTCTTAGAACTAGAGTTAAAGAATGTAGTTTGAATGACCAAAAAAAAAAAAAAGGGAGAAATAAAAAGGACTTACTTGTTCATAGTAGGTCACCACAGCTTAATTTTAGTGAGTTCAGCTTCAGGCTGAAAGCACTCTTCTGGCTTATCCACAACAGCTGGTTTCATCTTGTAACCCACAAAATATGAAACAACAGAGAGTTGTTCAGAACCTACAAAATAAGCCAATACAAATCAAAAGAGCCTGATGATGCTCAGAAGAGCCTCTGAGTATATAAGGTAGATGACTGACTGCTCAATGTTAAATACACTGTAACCTGAAGAAAACATAGAGCAGTTTAAACTTGAGTCAAGGAACCGAATATTATCATTCTTTTTACATGAAGTGAATATCGTTTCATTTACAGGGAGCTGGGATTCATTGTGATAATGCTTACCACTGAACAAAGTGCAACTGGAATATGCCTGTCCTAGCACAATCTGGCAAGTATTCACGGGTAGAATCCATGTTCCTTGGCACAACTGGCATGTCTGCAGTTAGAATCTGGAGCTACAGAGCATGCAAAAATGGGTGCCCATGGGGATGCTCCTCTTGTTAAGTTTAGAAGCAAAGTGGCACAAGTTATGGCAGTGATTTTCACTTTAGAGTATCCTTGCCTTTGGGAGTGTACCTTACTGAGGCTCCTCCCCTTCAGTTTAAAATCTCAGTATTGATTGATGGGAAAGTGTCTGGAAGGCAGAGGAAGAGCTGCAGCATCAGGCCCAGCCCTGGCTGAAGGGCACTTTTGTAACTGCAGAGAGGGGGAAACCACTTAACAGCAGTTTGCTTGTCCTCAGCCTCAGCTTGGCACATAAGGTGGCATATTTTACAGAAGAGGGTCTGTGGTACCACATGGGAAATGAAAAGGTCTGGGAAAGATATTGAGTGAAAAAGTATGGAAACTGTTCCTCTAAGTTCTTGTAGCACGGACATTTATTTTTCTGTAGTTGACACTGGGGTGTTTTAAGCCCCAGCAATTCCCTGGTGTGTCTCACAATCAGACCAGCCCAGCTGAGGAGGCAACACCTTGCAGCAGGTTGTGGGAATGAGCAGCAAGCAGCTGAGCAAGGGGTAAGTGAGAATATCCTAAACTGCTGGAAACTTTGTCTTCATGAGTTGCAGCTTGATTTATAGTTAGTTAACTCCCGACAGCTAATCTTCCATAACTCTTTGGAGACTAATAATGTGCTCTTTTGCTACCCAGCTGTGAGGTACAATGTGTTGGGCTGGTTGAAGAAGAGGTTTACCTCACAGATTGGGTGATCTGTGGATGTGCAAAATCCATTACAGCAGCTCAGATGATAGGAAGTAAACTCAACAAGGCATGATATCGATCACAAGCATAAATCAAGAAGAAGACTGGAAGTTGTGACTTAGGGGTTGTTTTAAGCTCTGTCACTAATTAGTAGCATATGCATGTGGTGTAGGTTGTGATACAGGCGTCATGAACATGCTGGATGGTGTATTACAAGATGAACTGCACAAGCACTTCCTTCTTAGATGGCCCAATTCAAAGGAGAGAGCAATGATAAAGGGGAGTTACTATCAGGGTGTATCATTAAGCGTGTCCTGTAATTCTGTCAAGACCACCTATGTTCAGGACAAGGATGTGCTGCTATTAGGCTGGACTAACCCTCTCAGAATGGCTATTTCCTGATGAAGGAATCTCCCGTTCTCCATTCTGGCAAAGAAACCCAGCTCCTGGCTGAGATGCTTGAGCAGAAAAATCAAAACCTGGCAGGAACCTATTCCTTCTGGGGCCATTCTGTCTCTTGCACAGCAATGCTGTATGATGGGGCTAATGTACTGTCAACATTGATGTGTCTGTGAAACAGTTTCCCAATTAAAGACCTCTTAATTTCCTCTTATTTAATGATTAAAATGATCTCTTCTCTTTTAACTTGAGTTGCTCCATTTCTGATGTTTCTCACCAGCAGCATGGGCAATGATCACTGTAACTGGCCATCAGAATCTTTGCTAAAATTCTTGGTGGCTCCCTCCAAAACCTGAAAAGACTCGGCTCTGTATTTTTATTTGAGGAGGCCTTTGGTCACAAAATTCATGGCTGCCTGGTCACCTGTAAAGCTTGCTAATAGGTGTTCTGCTCAATTGTTTCTGTGTAGCTTTTGAAGTCTCCTGCAGAGGTCAGTCTCGGTAGCCGTGAAGCTGGAGCATCACTAAAGGAAGTCTCACTTTGTCCCTGGAGGTTCTTGGCCACAGTACCTCAGACCACTGAACATTCATCCTGCTATTTAAAGGATTCCTTGCTTGTCTTAAAGGAAAGTTTTATTTGGACAGGGCTTGCATTTTCAAAAGTAACTCACAAACCTTCTTTGAACAACTTCACATGCATTTCTCTTTTGATGTGCTTGCTTCCCACGAAATGATACCAGAGTCTTTTGCTCAGGTGTGTCTGTAGGGCACTGCCTTCCCTCTTCATTCCTTCATGTTCCTACCCACACTTCTCTCTCACAATATAGCAAGTTCAACACCCCTCACCCCTCCACACTTTGTTAAAATTTATTGCAATAAGAGAAAAATCCTACAATGTTGACTTTCTGGAGCACTATTCATCTTTTCTGAACCTGGCTAATAATTGTAGATAGGTTTTGCTCCCCTTTTAACTTTAACCCAACAGTAGCTTTATCTTTTCTAAACCAGAGAAACTAAACCCTTCAGTTAAAGACTTGAAAGTAGTTTAGGCCTCTTCCATCTTCCTACTAAGGAGGTGACTTCAAGGTGACTAGAGGTCTGGCCTCTTATTGGAAAAATTCCTTTTTTCATAGTCTTTTGGGACTACGCATGCCCGACAACGCCACTGATAACAAGGTCTCTGAGGAAACCTGGGTGATATTCAGCAGAAATAATTCTGATGCTGCAGCTTAACCAAGATAGTATTGGTATTTGGATCCGATTTAGTAACACAATCCCCCTTCTCCTCTACCTGAGATTCCATATACTAGTCAGCATCTCCACATTTAAAGACAGATGTTGGCGGGTTACCTACAGTGAAAGGACATTGCCTAGCTCCTGGTTAAAGTATCAAGCAGAGAAGTTTATGTTTATTTTTCTTATGCAACACAAAAAAGGAAGAGCTCTTCTATTTGTAGAGTGCAAAATACTAATTTCCTTAGAAACCTCAGTTTCCTTTGTCCTGGCTTCACTCTCCATGTGTTAGCCCTTCCCAACTTTTATTTTTTAACTGTAGATGTAGACTGCATTTTGAATTATTTCCTTAAAGAGTAAGGCAAATGCCAGCTCTTGTGCAGGCCACTTTGTACTGTGGTTTCACAAAGTGACTCTTGGCTGAATTCCAAACTCTTGCCTAAAATGGTTTCCAATTTTAATTTAAATCAACTGATGTATTGACCAGCTACACTTTAGATATAAAATTATCTCAAAGTGAGGGGGAATCAAACTGCATGCTCAGGAAGTAGTTGTGGCCCTTCCCTTTTACCCTGAAACAAAAAGATTTATCCAGAGTGCCTAAATTTTCTTGCAGTTTTTCTTAGACTGCACAAAAGAACAAGCAAATGATTGTTTACATTGATTGTGTTAGGTCATACAGGGAGATAGCTGGTAGGATGTAAAGTTTCCATGTCAAAGGTAATTTTGTCAGGACTTTGAAGCCCTTTAACACTATCTCAAAAAGACAGAAATTTTTGAAATGCACAGCGATCACAATCATGCAATGCGATTACATCATGGTAATAAGCACTCCCCACTTTGACTCCTTAGTTGGGACTTCGAGGTCTAATATTCATGGTGGCCAAGTTCTACAATTCATGTTTAAATACTTTCTCTGAATACTTATTCCTGATAGTTCACGAGTTATCAAAATTGGAATTCATCTGCACAGATTCTAGAGAGAGAAAAATATGAATGCTTCCCTTATGCAACAAGATACACTGTCTACCTTGAGTCTACAACCACGTCCTACCCTGCTACAAGGATGTATCTTATCACACAGACTGAGTATCAGTGAAAGTGTGAGAAAGCTGTATGGGCTCTCAGCTACTGAGGGTTTTTTCCCCTAGAAGTTCCAAATGCACTTATAAACCATTGAATCTATTGGCCCAGATCTGATTTCCCAAAAGACTGGAGCACTGAAGAATACTTTGTCTCAGCTGCAAATATGAAGGTTTGCTATGCAAGTTTTACATTAATTCTGTCTTCAGTAATCACTTTTATGTAACATTTAGCTGATTATTATTAAAAAGCACATTAGAAATTAAGCCAATACTTCTTCAAAGCTTCTAAGAAACAGAATGACACAGTCAGCCCTCTTCTGTAGTAACCCTGGTGTCAGCAAACGGGCCCCATTTCAGACTACAGTACTTGTTTTTCAGTTATCTTCCAGGACTGTGAAACACAGCTACAGATGCAATAAATAAGTCATAAAAGTAGAACACTTACTCTAGTGCTGTTATAAATATTGGATACAGTGCCATTATCGATAGTAAAAAGGCATTAAGAATTTTCATACCCATTTCCTATTTTATCAGTTTCCCTGTTAAAAGTACTATAAAAAGAGGACAGCTATCTTGTTGTGGGTTGTGTTGCGGGTTAACCTTGACAGGCAGATAAACCCTACGCAGCTGCTCGCTGTCTCCCCTGCAAGTGGGATGGGGGAGAGAATCAGAAGGGCAAAACTGAGGAAACTCGTGGGCCGAGATAAAGACAGATGAGTAAGTGAAGTAAAGCAAAATAAGGAATTTATTCACTGCTTCCCAGGCAGGCAGATGTTTAGCCATTTCCAGGAAAGCAGGACCTCAGACATGACCCCGAATGTCCCCCCTTCCCTCCTTTCCCCCAGTTTTTCTTGCTGAGCACGATGTCCTATGGCACAGGATACCCCTCCCATCAGCTGGGGGCAGCTGTCCCAGCAGTGTCCCCTCCCAGCTTCTTGTGCACCCTCAGCATATTCGCTGCTGGGCCAGCGGGAGAAACAGAGGAGGCCTGGATGCTGTGTAAGCACTGCTCAGCGACAGCTAGAACTCTGGTGTGTTATCAGCACTGTTGTGGTCACAGATCCAAAACACAGCATCATATGAGCTGCTGGGATGAAAATTAACTCCATCCCAGCAAAAAACAGTACAGGTTCTAAACCTTGCCTGCAAACTGATATGCTTTTATTCAGTGAAAATCCCCGTTTCTGTCAGTCAGATCTAACCTAGCAGCTCTGTAACGAACAGTTCCATTAGCATTTTAAGAGTGCTCAGAGTAAACCAATCTCCTAATAAGCTGGCGTTCATGGGTTTTGTTATAGGGTTTTTTTTTTCCTCCAGAGGGAGAGTAGAAGAGAATATAGCAGCACACTCAGTTGGTTTATTAAAATCAACGAGTTAGAAAGGAGTAACTAGCTATGGAACTGACAAAAAGAGACCATTAATAAACCATGATAAAACACTCCATAGAAAACACAATTGTGTCTTATAATTACGCTGAAGAGCATCCTGTTCCTTCCTTCAAAAGGCTCATCACAGAGGGCACAACCAGAGTGGTACTGAAAGCTGCATCAAGAGTTTGTGGGGGAAAAGGAGAGTTCTTTGTATTGTATTCCATACTCCTGACAGAAACTCTGTGCTGTGACAGAGCTCTCACAAGAGCTGTAAATTAGTATGATGCCTTCGAGTTTAAATTCGAGCTAGAAGCATCACTGTTTCCAGAGCAGCAACGTTTATGCCACACGCTCTTGGACTGCAACTTCAGAAATATGCAAACCAGAGCTCAGCTTAGTAAACCTAAAAGCTCACTTGCGTTTCCTTGAGCAGATTCAGGAGCTACCTGTATCTTAATGACTAGTAATTACTAGTCATCACTCATATGAGGTAAACACAACTCACCTCAGCTTTACAACGAGGGAAACAGCATAAAGAGTTGAAATGATGGAGTTGGGACAGCATAGCCAAGCTGCTTGTCTTGAGTGATGCTTTTAAGCAATGACAGTACTAACGTACTCAGCTCCTGTAACTTTTCTCATTGTGATTTACTGTCCATCTCTGTAATTTGTTTAATTTCTCAGAGTTGAGTCCAAAAAGGAAAGATACAGCTTCAATTTTACTATAAAAAATAATATAATAGTATTTTTTTTTAGTGTAAAAAGTACTCGGAGCTCTCCAAAGATATAACAGAAGCATTAGAATGTACAGACAGCAAGCGAAGATACTGAACAGTATTTTTTCATTTTACCATGTATCCAGTTAGCCAAACAAATGGACAGTATGGCTTTAAAAATAAATATAGAAATGAAGCTTTATTAGAAGGGTTTATTTTGGTCTGTCTGTGTTTATTGATGACTGTCATCACCACGACAGAAAATTTCACAATCTATTTAAATTTTCTTAAATTGTATTATTTCTTGATCAACAATAATGTGATCCCTTTATTTAATTTATATTGCAGCCATCACTGAATTATCTGAGCACAATTTCTGCACAAGTCAAATGGTAAAGTAATGAAGGAATACAATAACTGAGCAGTCAACAGGATAAGTCATATTGGCATATATTGGCCTCGCCAGATCCTGTGTGGATGCTTTGATTTCTTTTCCTCTCTAATTTAAAATGCAACACATTTTCATTACTCCTGATGATTCTGAGAAGCTTTAAACTGCTTCTGTCTACCAAAGGGAAATGTATAGCTTTTTGCAGTGACTACAAACAAAGAATTGCTTCATTGCTTCTATGATTCATACGCAGCCCCAACAGTAAGAGAAAGCCTCTGGCTAAGATAAAATAAAATAAAACAATTATATAAATGTGAATTAACCTTAGGAAATAGAGGTCTCCTTTGTTTTTAAAAAGCACAGACAAATAAATCTAGCATCCTATACTCTTTAAGAGATTCCTTTGGAAATGTCTTTCTTTGTTCATATATTCTATGCATGGATACGGGGGGGAAAAGTCACTAAAATAATTTTCCTATTGATAAGAGACCTTGTGGACTATAGGTTATAACAGCAGCTGGAATAGGTATTCTGAATATGCTCTCAAAACATAATACATACAATGCATCTTCTGTCAAGCAATACGGATGTTTTATAACACACAAAGCTGTAGGGGGAAGTTGTTGAATAAGATTAAAAAGTTAAGAGAGTCCTGAGGATTTGTTTCCCGTCTTTGCACTAAACAGAATTTTATGACAATTTTCTGTAAAGAAAATAATGTTTTGTAACACAACGTTTAAAAGCTTCCCTGCTTATGCATGAAAACAGCCAGAACATATATCCATATGATTTTACTAGTGTAACTTGTAACTATTAGAAAAATGCATCATTTAGCTTAAAAATATGTGTAATACTTCATTCTCTAAGTCAAAATGTGGTTTATGCCTCAGAGAAAACTACTGAGATAAAAAATTCAGTATTATCCATTCTAACCGAGGGTTTGGTTTTGCCTTCTATGTGTTACTTCCTTTGAGCAAGGTGATTAGTCATTTTTCAGGGTCTTAAATAGTGTTCCTGCTAAGAAGAGAAATAAATACAATAACATCAAGTCCTTCTTGAACAGAAACCTCATCGTTCTTCTTCCAAAAAAACCTGACACAATTAAGGTATCTAATATTCCACAAAGGTCCAAGGGTTGTTTGGTTTGGCTTGGTTTTCTTCATCTCCACACAGAATCAAACCTTGCATTTAACTCATCTACTTTAGTTTCTGACTGACCTTGCATGTGGTCTGTGTTTCCAGTAACAGCTTCTCTTTCTTCAGCCATCTTACTCCCAAAATATGGCAATACTGCAGTTACACTTACCCTGAATGGCTGCTCCCTTCCATGAGATTCAGGCACAAACCCTCAGAACAATATCTGTGAAGAATTCTGGTTTGTCCTCGATATAGTCACACACAGGTTCTTTGGCTGAATAAATGATTATGTTCTGAAAATAAAGGATCTGAATCGGGAAGAGATGTTGACTGTGACTGCCAGCATTTAGCCACAAGTACACGGTTCTATTTTCCCTTCATTTCGAGAAAGCATTTTTAAAAATCACTGTTGCAAAGAACAACAGCTGAATAGATCACACCAACTTGACCAGCAGATAAAGTTGGTGATCAAAGAACTCTTAATTCCCTTTTGTTCAGGTTCTCACAGCATGTTCGTTAATATTTTCACCACTTGACTACACCCATAAAATTGAGTCCTATGTTTTCACTTTTACAGGTCTCATCCACCAGCCACTGAAGTCAATGGAAAGCCACAATTAGAAGTCACTATGCTTTTACTGAAGTCTGAAGTTCTACAAACAGCCATCCCACAGCCTGTTTCTAGAGCAGTAAAACTGTCAGAATAAATCCTGGTTTTACATCTTGGCGTAAGCTTCCGTACTGCATCATCTTTTCTTAAAGAAATGGTTATGAATTAAATAAAAATTATGGAATCAGGATCATGCAAAAGTATCTGCCACATGTTAAACTCAGTTGCCATAACCAACATGTGCAAGCACTGGTTCTACCATAAGCAAGACATTATGTTTCTATGCAGTGATTCAATCATTTTAACTTGCTATATCACTAAATTTATTAGGATAAATTACTTCTGGTTCAGGACCAAGGAGGAATAGTGATAGCTTTAAATCATTGTAGGTAGGGTCAATCAGAAAACTCCCAAGTCATCAACATAAAACAGGACTTCAGCAGCAGACAAACCAATACAAAACAAACACAGTCTAAGGTCCAGAGTCACTTCTTTGGGCGTTTCAGACCGCTGGAGTGATGCCAGTGAGCTGCCCCATGGCCTTTTCAATTATTCTGGATGTCACTTAGTTAACATATGCTATCTGCTTTACTTTCCCCGGTCATTCTGCACTTTACCATTCATTTGAGTTAGAACTGTAATAAGATGCCAGCTGGGTGAATCATTTGGAGTCAAATGCATGTTATTCTTTATTCAGCTGCTGCCCGCCTGGTCCTGCATTCAAATGGCCCGATCTAAAGCGACAGAACTTTGTATTCCCTGTTACAGCACTGAATTAGCCAAGTATAGGGAACGGGGAAGGGAATATTCATGGTACTACCAGGGGAGCAAGGGAGGGAAAAAAGCTTCCTTGACCTTTAAAACAGTTAGATCACTCCACAAACTGTTACTTAGAATGAAGCGGATGGTATCACTTTAATACGTCACATAGAAAATTCTCAATGGTGTTAACGAGCTGGTTTTGAATCTTTATCCAAAACACACCCTTAAGGACAACGTCAGAGGTGTTTGAGGCATTAGACTTCACTTTTGACAAAATCTGTTTGAACTTCTTAAAGCTAGTGAAGCTCCTCTGTGGCTAGTACTCCTCCTTTGCTCCTAACACGTCCTTGTTTACTGCTTCATTTACAACAGGCTTAGATGACAACTTCTCAGAGATGGACTTTAAAATACACTTTGTCTGCAAACTTTTTACAGACACCAAAAGTACTAAGTACAAAGAAATACAAAAACTCTATCCGTTCCTCCACTACCTCACTTTGTCAGTGTGAATGAAAATGTTTTACACCGTTACTTGTTATGGTTGGTTTTATTTGCTTCCTCTAAATAAACTGAATACAAAACCTAAGATGAAATAAATGCATATTGTGAAATTAAGGAATATTGATGAACTGAGACTGCAACAAATTTACAGCCCAAAGAGACGGTGGTGCTAATCCCTACCACGAGTCACAGGGTCCTGACACTTCTTAAGATGAAGCCAGTTGCTGCAAGGGGGTTGATGGAAGAACTTTGTCCACGAAGAGGTCTGCAGGAACACTCGCTATACACACAGCATGCTGCAATGAATTTTGAAACTCCGTAAATACATCGAATCATAGAATTTTAGGCACATAAGAAATGGATTTATTCAGATGCATCAACAAACTGATGCAGGCATATAATACTGAACTGGATAGACAAAATTTAGACACCTACAGAACCACAGCTAGCGATCCCCCAAAAGCCACGTTCAGCTGTCATAGGTGAGGCTGCGGGCACCCACCCTCATTAGCAGAGGACTAAGTGGCTGATCCCTGAGCCTCGTTAGAGCCCCAAACCAGGCCAGCCCCACGAAGTTCCAGCTGGTGGGTGTCCTACAGCACACCCTGTGCTCGCGTTCAAGGATTAAGCTCCCTGCAGAAACCAGCAAACACCAGCATTGACCACCAGGAAGAGACCTGTTGTATAAAGGCTTAAAAGCTCATCAGGGCAGAGTTCCATGCTTGGGTCTCCTGCTTGCAAGTGTGCGTGTCAGTTGTGAGGCACCTGCCCAGCTGTACCATCTCCCTGATGCCAAGAGTATTCAGTAGGAGTATGGACTTAGTTGTCCCCAAGAACAGCTTCAGACAAGGAATGGGTAAGGAGTGACTTTGCACACCTGGTCCCTCAGTGATGACCAAGACCTGGGCACTTTAGGTGGAGATTTAAGCCACGATGCCATTAGGTGTGGGGCATGGAGGGGATGAGGGTGTTGGAGGGAGGCCAACGTGATGAGACACTGTCACCGTCACCCAACCCCAGCTGTGCCCAGGCCTGAGATGAAAGCACCGGGGGTAGTTTTTGGCTTTGCCTCGCAGGGGCGTGGAGGCACCTCCGGCACCGGGCCCTGCTCGGCAGGGAGGATGCTGAGGGGTGGGGCCGCGACTGCAGGCTCCTACCTGCAGCTTCAGACCCT
>NW_010327410.1:0-231 GCF_000700745.2 Antrostomus carolinensis | reverse complement strand
GTGGGGTGAAGAGTTGAAGGTTCTGGGGTGAAGAGCTGAAGATTTTGGGGTGAAGAGCTGAAGATTTTGGGGTGAAGAGCTGAAGATTTTGGGGTCTCCCCTTCCCTGCCGTGGTCACAGAGCCGGTCACCTCAAGGACAAGGACGTCACCATCCCCTTGAGTGTTTGACATCAACCACCGTCCTCCCAGGGACTTGGGGTTCCAGGGGGTCCCCACAACCCCCCAGGGGA
>NW_010327409.1:0-1524 GCF_000700745.2 Antrostomus carolinensis | reverse complement strand
TTATTATCTTTATTATAAAAAATTTTTTAAAAGAGAATTTATTGCCTCAGTGTTCTGAATCTTCTGGATAAATAGAAGATTCAGATTTTTGTTAACTCATAACCAGAAAAAAATCTAGGAGATAGGTTGGATTCTCAAATCAACAGCTTGATGAGATGATTAGGGAGCCACTAATTAGAGCTGTCTGCTCTGGGAGATGAGCAAAGCTGACAGATCCCTTCTCCTCACGCCAGGCAGCTCCTCTGGAGGAAACAAGAGAATCTTGAGTAACTTCACACAACTTCAGCCCCTTCATTAAAAGATCAGAACCTCTAAATCAAAATCCCAACTCCACCTGGCAGCTGCTCCCCAAGAATTTAGTGGGGATCAGTCAACTCAGAACCAGTTGGAAGGAACGTTTCCGCGTGAGGACAGATCTAAACTGGTCTCTACAGCCTTCAAACAGCTGCTATTTCTCCTCTAAATCCGCTTCCCAGTTAACCTCCCACCTTCCCAAAGCAGCTTGTTCCTGCCAGAGGGTTTTTAACTCCTGTGCTTTGGATCACAAGTGAGAAATTAAGATTAAATGCAAAATATAAATCATTCAGCTGTGTATTTTTCAGCAAGGGAATGTCTCCCAGAGGAATTTATCTACGCGCGTCGCTGAGAGGAACAGCCCCAAACTGACACTCCAGCTTCCAAACTCTCTGGATCAGGTGAAATCCAGTTGATTTGATCTCTCCCCTTAGACATTAATTTAATTGTTTTTTAAATCTCTCTTTCCTTTATCAGTTTTTAAAAGAATCAGCCAAGCCTGGCAGTCTTCCATTTTATCTTCCACCTTCAAAATCTTCCACCTTCAAAAAGAGAAATACTGAAAAAACAGCTGATTTGCTTTAAACAAGAGAATTTTAATCTTGATCCAGATTTTCTTTAAACAAAAGAATCTCAATCTTGATCCAGATTCTCTTAAAAATCTTAATCTCGATTCAGATTTTCTTAATCAAGAGAAAAACATTGTTTCTCCCTTCCTCAAAGTTATTCAAATCTAGTTTTAATAACCAAACTTCTCCTCTCGCAGGTCACTCCCGTTTAAGCTTTGTAGTTTGAATGTATAAATATCAATATAAATGTCTAAATATCAATATAAATGTATAAATATCCTACACTTTGCTAAATAAGTCTCTAAAAACAAGTCAATAGATACAATTCTAAAAAAAAATTATTAAAATAAAATTGGGCTGGGCATCATTTATTCATTTATTCATCATTTATCCATTTATTCATCATTTATCCCTACCTGAGAAAGGTAATTCAAGAATTGGGCTTTATTAATTACCCAGGTAATTCAAGAATTGGGCTTTATTAATTACCCAGGTAATTCAAGAATTGGGCTTTATTAATTACCCTGGTAATTCAAGAATTGAGCTTTATTAATTTGAAGGGATCTTGTCAGAAAAGGAACCTGGTGGTTTATGATGTAAAAGGATGAGGAAATAAGTATTTTTTCCAGCTTGTTTTAATGCTATATATTTTTTTATATAT
>NW_010327408.1:25239-25658 GCF_000700745.2 Antrostomus carolinensis | reverse complement strand
GCCTCTGGAGCTCCTGCCATTCTCTTTCCACCTGTATTTGTTTCTAAATGACTGCCTTCGGCCTTCAGTGAAAGGGATTTCTAGCTGTGCCTGCAGAAGAGAGCCTGAACTAGTTAAAAGCTGCTTAAGCATCATGGTAGTTAGTCTCTCGAATTAAGAAATATCCAGAGATGGCATCAGCAGAGAACAGTGCCAGCAGAGTCGGGAACAGCAGCTGGAAAGCTGCGCTGCATTTAGATACCGGCTGTACTGTTTGCATCTGTTGTGACGCCCCCGATACCGCCCGCGCGTGGGGCCTGCTGGCCTGGCCTTACGGGGGATGCCCGTTAGGAGGGAACAGCTTGTGGCGTTGCAAAATGATGGGGAAAATAAATGGTCTCCATGTACTGCACAAGTTAGTCTGCTCTGAAAAATCCTGC
>NW_010327408.1:0-25214 GCF_000700745.2 Antrostomus carolinensis | reverse complement strand
GAATGCTGTCATTTTAATTTCTATTTAATTGAACAAGGACTAAAGAGTGATTCATAATGGCAGCAATTTGGTTACTATCCTTTCCCCTGAAAAAGTAATAAAGTGGTAAAATACCAGTTTTGCCAAAGAGCTTGGTCACCAATTACATGTGCTCTTCAGTGAATTATTTGTGTTGTTTATTACCATCTCTTTTCAATATCATAACACTGCTTTTGGAGATCAACCTCATAGTAAAATAATTTTAACTTGAAATAAAAATGTATTTACTGAAATTTCTGAAGATTATGCTAAACTTAGTATCTGAACTATAGCTACAGCATGGAATTTATCACTGCTCTATTGGCAGAGGCTGACATTTGGAGAAGGGAGTTACAAACAGCAATATATTGCATTATACGTGCTATATCCTGTCTTCTGTAGAATACAAAATGTGTTCACAAAGCTCTCCTAGCCAGAATTACCAGTTAAATATGGCTGTGTTTATGGTTTTGTGGAGGTACATCTCTGTTGCTAGTTGTTTCAAAAGAGTGAATTAATAGTTTAATTTTGTGTAGCAAATTTAATTTTTCCAGTATTTTTGAAGTTGCAACTGCTATCCTCAGTTACAGTGATACTAAGATGAAGGCTGTATTCATTTTCTTTCTGTTACACACTCCATGTTTCAGCCATTCAGACAAAAGTTCAGACATAAGCATTTATTTCTGCGTGAAACTTGACCAGACAATTTCAGCAAGTGGGAATCTCTACAGACTGTTTTACTTTTTTGTGCATTTATGAAAAATGGAAACAGCTATTTATACCTTTAAAAAAAAAAAAAAATCAGTCTTTCTTTGATACTTTTCTAAAGCCTTACTGGCTTTTTGTGAGTTAGCTCTTTCTCGTTATTTGAATTTTTAAAGGTAACTTACTAACATAAATTCCCCATTTGGTTTCAAAAGGGAATGATAAGGCACTGCAGGCATTGCGCTCCCTTGGGCTCTCGCTTCTGATTTATTTTTTTTTCCCCTCAGGATTTTCCCAGTCCTTTAAACGTTCCTATCATCACTGTGTGGCTGAGTTTCTGAAGGATGAAGTGGAGGCTGCATGGTGGGGTACAGCAAGTGGGTTCCTAAGTTCTGCAGAGACCAGGGCCAAAGATTTTTGGGAAGCAGCCCTGTGCCCCATCATCTTGGACCCCGTAAGAAGGGACTAGGGGCACCAGCTGTAAAAAAGCTTTAGGTAGAGGGGAAAGATTCGGTTTCCTGAGAGGAATTGTCAGGTCCTGGTGTAGGAAGGTGGTGGAGGCAGGAAAGCCCAGTGAAGTCTACTATGTGTTTTTCAGTTTCCGTCAAATGAAGTTAGCTTCTTGACTTAAATCACATCTTTCATGTTTTTATGTAACCTTCCATTTTAGTCTTCAAAATACTCTACCATGTCTCTTCTACTGTCATATTTTTTCATCAGAATTGTCCCATGCTTCTTCCATATTAACATCCCCATGAATAGCCACTTTGGGGATTTTCCCCTATGTGGAAAAGGCTTTAATCATCTGTCTTCAGTGAGTCAAAACTCCAACTGAAAAATATCAGTCCTCTCTCTGCACCCTGTCCTTTCATGTGAATCTGCCTGGAGAAGACCAGCTGTGAACATCTATGTTGACCTTCAAGCTGACAGTGCTGCATTTCAGAAGTCGAGTGGTGACAGCTCACACTTACCTTGGGCAGATTTCCAGGTAGCGGCTTGCCAACAAGGACTGGCCAGCATGTCCAGACTGACATGGGCAGCTCTGGGATCAGAGCCGGCCAGCCTCACTAGTGACAGCTCCTGTGCAGCCCATGTTTGGACAGGGATAAAAAGCAAGGTGAAGGATCAGCTGCAAGCTGACTGCCTAGTCTCCTGCGGTGAGGGCTGACTTTGGACCTCATCTCCAGAGTGTATGCAGACAGTGGAACCACCTTGTTCAGTAAAGTCTTTCTCTAGAAAAAGAATTGGCTTTCAAAAGTCTTCAGGACTGTGTGAATGTACATGATGCCTGGATAAAGATGTACCTCATTCCTGTGCAGAGTTTTGAATTGGTTACATCTTAAAATAGTCTTTCCACTGATAAGAATTTGACTCTCTTTTGCTCTAGAAAGACAAGTCAAGTTAGACAGATAATATGAATCCAAGTTTCTTAAAGAAACCCAGTGTCTGCTTTCTGATACAGCTTAGCTACAGTGGCTCTCTTTTATTCTAGTTCAATATTGGTTTTCTTACTCCTGTTGCTTTATGCATTTTATATAAGAGATGTCTTACAGTATAGCCTTTCAAGGAGATCATGGTTTACTGTAACACACATGGTAGTTAAACCAACCCCAATACAAAAGGATACATTCTTTTTGTGAATCGTGCTCTAATTTTCTGTAGTAAGCCATGCTTTCCGTATTATCAGAGCAAAAATACTTTCAAAACCAGAAGCTTTCTGAGGTACGACATGGTCCTGGTTCTTTGACCTTTCATCAACTAATCAGTGCAGAGCAGCATGGAAGATGCCACGAGATGTTAGGTATATTGAGATTGAAAAGGCCATTAAATGTAACAGGGGAGGGAGGGGAAAAACTAGTGTGGTGCCTTCATTTTGCTCTGGGCTTCAAATACTGCTCTTTAAGTACTGCTCTGTTCTTACACTGGCCCATGCAACAAAAATGAGATACTTTGACTCCGTGTTATGCCTTTGAATGAGGTCTTTCAAATTCAGAGGAAAATTATTTTACTACCTATAGCTCCATATTAACATAAAGAAAAGCCATTGGTGTCCTGCAGTAGGTCTGATGCCGCAGGCTCGTTCATCTGTCCTGTCAGATTTTGTACACTGACTCTTTTTGCGCTGGTATCTCTTGCTTTGGTTCATTACCTTTGACTTGCGCCAAGTGCTTTCATCTTTTAGAATAGTCAGCGAACTAGGGAGGTTTTCCAGCTTGTGCCAGTAGGAAATCCTGGTCTGTGAAAAGGTTATCCCTGCCAGTCTGCCTGAGCCTGAGGTGTGTTCGCAAATGGACTGGGGGATGCACACGTTCCATTTTTTCAAGTAGGTTTGCATAGCTAACACGAGGAACGGTGTTTCAGTATGAACACATGCAGTCTGGCGCTGTCCTGCCCAGGCATGCTTATCAGGTGGTCTGAGATGAGTACCTCAATGCAAGGAGTACCTGGACACCAGCAGCGTGCATCTTCTGCATAGGCATAAATCATACTCGTTTTGTGTGGAAAATGCAGCTCTTCAAAAGTCTTGAGCTGTATGAATTGAAAAAAAAAAATCTGAAATTTAATTCCTGTTTTATCTAAGAGCATATGCGAATGTATTTTGATGTATTTAGTTTTGCTAATGAATAAATTTTCAAAGTAAATTAATATTACTGAGCTAGGTGATACTTTCTTATTCTAGAGTGCTCCGAGCTGGTTTACGTTATTTCCTTCCAAGTATTCATTCACATACCAGATAATTTCTTCTCTTCTAACTAAATGTTGCAGAAGTGTCGTTGTTTTAAGTCTCCGGGTTAACAATTTGCTTTCTGCTGTGAGTTTTCTCTGCTTTTAGTTTAAAGTCATTTCTGTTTAGGTCTTTCTGGTACTGTATGTCATTGCAACAATAAATAACAGTATGTTGATTCCTCTGCACCTCTGGTTCCTCTCCATCTTTGGTTGATTGGTTTGAAAGGAGTAATTTAATGCAGCCATAACACTTTGCTAACTATATATGTAAATACATGTGTACACATACATAAGTGTGTATAGCAAGGACAGTGCCCATCTCAAAGTGAAGAAAATAACATTTAATGTCCTGGCAATGTTGAAATATGGTATTAACTGTAAACTGTATGAACCTGAACTGATCTGAAGCTTTGCCTCTTTGCATAATTAAAGCTTTTTATTTTCCTATTCCAGCGTGCACTGAGAGGCCAAATATGCAAGTTTTACGAACACTGGCATTACTGTGATATTTTGGACTTCAGTGAACCAGTTATTTAAACTTACCTTTGTGTATCTGGACTTCCATATGTTGCCACGCATACTTCAGAGTGATGTTTAGATATTTGATCCTTGTGCATCACTTTTTGCATGATATGTTCAAATTATTGAAAGTGTTTTGGTTTTATTTTCATCTTACGTAGTTGAGAAGAGTTCAGCTGAGTTGTTCAGCTGAAGAATAAAAATGGCAAATGTTGAAGATGAATGGGCTTTAAAACATGTAAGACCTTGGAGTCAGGAACTGTGTACTTGAATGCAGTCGAGGCTACAAAGGGGGACATTTAGAATCTGGTGTTTAGGATATTTGGGAATTTCTGGAACTGATTACATGAATGTTGCTGATTTCAGATATTGGGGCATTGGTGAGACTCGAATAAAAGTGTAATGATATAGTCTATTTTTTCTTCTGCAGAATTTGCCCAGATTTGTCCTCAGGTGGTAAATTAGCAACTTAGGAACTCTTAAGTGGCTTTGGGCAAGAAATAGTCTGGTTTGTGCCATGGAGTGTAAGAGTTATTTCAAGTTATTATGCTATTTGTGTGTGTGTGTGTATGTGCATAAATGTGGGTAGCAGAAATGAGAGAGATTCAGAAATAAGCGATAGTGATAAAACACTTGGTAAGAGGCTTGAGGATAGACTAGCAAGAAACATTTCATTCAAAAAAGAGATCGAGAGCAGCAATACAACAAGTTATTTGTCATCTGCTGAAGGTGTTTTGAGGACTGTCTTTGAAGGTTGGAAACAACTTGTGAAACTAGGTGAGCCATGGCTCTTTGCTATGGTGCTTCCTTTATTCTTGGAGTTTTTTTCTCGCTAGCTCAGTTCACTGTGCTGGTGTCAGCCTTCATCATGTCTGCTCAAGTGCTGGTGGAAACCTCAGTCCAAGTGGTTACTTGTTTCTCCCTGAGACTTGACAGTCATTGGAGTCGACCATAGTAGCTGGTTAATAGCACATGCCGTAATAACAACACCAAAGCAGTTTAGCTGGGAAGTTTAGAAGAGCACTGGCTCCCCTCCCAGCCTCTGGAAAGCTGTATCCAGTGGAAGGTAACTGCCCCTGCTGGGGTACAACCGATTAGCACAGAGGTGGTGCCCCTGCCTTTCTAAAAAGCACTGCACACTCTCCATTGGTGGCATCTCTCATATGCATCTATCCCAGGTAAATCTAGGAATGTCTCTAATTGTGATATGAATTGCTGGTGCATTCTTAAGTTAGTAGGAGGTTTGTCAGTAGAGCCAGTTTTTCATTTCTGTGTTGGCACTGTGGATGAAGTTTCTGGGTTTTTTTACACCATTATAAAACCAACTGTTTTATAATGGTGTAAGAAAATCATTATAAAATGGATTGTCACAAACAACCATACTGAAAACAGTATGGTTGTTTGTGACAATCAAGGTGTGTGTAAAATGATTGCTCAGTCCCTTTGTTCTCATCACTTTGAACAAGCAGTCTTTCAGGTGTTGTAGGTAAACCCAGTGCAGGTTGTTTGATTGGTGTGTGTGAGGTTCTGTTTTGATAAGCTGACTTTGATTAACAGAAATATATGCTCTGCTGCCATGCATTGAGAAGGGAAGGTGCTATGATGAAGAGCATAGAGTACACCAAAACTCCAAATATTCTTAATATGCTGTGATTTAATGTACTTGAAGCTAAACCTTATTAGAAGAGCTAGTTTATCTGATGGTATTAGCTGCCATATTAGAACAGCTCTTTGGCAAGTAACCTTTTTTTCCCCACTCTTTATTGGTAAACTCAAACCAGACTTTATGACCTTACTTTGAGCCTCAATAATTCAGGTTTTTTTTTCTGGTGTTGATTTACACAGGAACTGTACAACAGCAGTACCAGCTGCAGCTGTGCATTACTTGCATCAGGGGCAGACCCATGGAAGAACTGTTTGTGTCTTAGTAACATTGATCCATTTCCTTTCTTTTCTTTTTTTTTTTTTTTTTCTCTCTTTGCTGCTCTCAGCAGATATATGGAGTGATCATTCATTTCAGACAGACCCAGACTTACCACCTGGTTGGAAAAAAATTAATGACGTTGCTGGAATCTACTACTGGCACATACCAACAGGAACAACTCAATGGCAACGTCCTGTGTCCATCCCAACAGATCTCCAGGGATCACGAGAAGGATCGCTTGGTTCCATTACTCCATCTCCTACTCCAGAAACTGAGGTAACATACTGTGTCTTCTTGTGGGTTGCATACTGTAAAGAAAATTGAAATAACTTTTGGATGTTTCAGGTTTAACTGTTAGCTAAGCTGAGCCTGGTAGTATCCCAAAGTGTAACTATTTGCTGATAATAGGTCGTAAGTATCTATTTTCTGTGTGCATTTTCTAATGGCTGTGCCTCATGAAACATCCTAAACTTTGGATGTGTTGGATGAATCAGACATACCTAAGATAAATTACACAGCCAGTGCCTGATGAATGTGAAACTGCTGCAGTTCTGTAGCATTCACTGAGTGTTGCTGCATTATATGGATGCAGGATACATAAATTTTTTGCACATTATAGCAGTCTTTTGGCTGGACTCCTTTGTTTGAGTCATCTTTGGTTTTGGTTTGCTTGGTAGGAGTATTGCACAAAGACACATGAGTCTTCATTTCAGACACTAGTTTCTTTATAGAGTAGTTTCTACTGAACAAGCATTAAGTCTCTTAACATCCTGCCAGTACAAAATGGATCCCTGCACACGTGGATCACTGTGTTGCAGTTGGTCTTTAACTAGAAACAGAGAGAAATGCACGCTCTCTTCCACATGTGCTGAAAGAGCAATATGCGATACTGCCTTTTAAAATAATCCTTTCAGGCACAATTTGGGGGGTTGATTGATGTCATATAAAAATAGAAATAAAATAAATTTATAAGAAAGAAGAATATGCTTCAAAAAATGCAGTCGCTTTGTTTTAGTATGCTGGGAAGACTTCTGTGGAATGAAATACTAATATAAGCTCAAATTGGTTTGAAATTAATTTTTTTTCATAATAACTTTTCAGAAGAAGGTTCACAGTTTTATGAATTCAAGGGAAGTCTTTTTACTAGCTTTGAGTTTTGGATCAGGCAATTCTTAGGGGGTTTTTGGGTTTTTTTTTTAATGTATTTAGATATGACATTTCTTCTGTTCTTGATTTTGTTGATTCATGCACCAAAATAACTTAAACAAAAGTTAAGAAGAGTTAAGGACATCCAAGTATGCATTACCATCTTGACCCTGAAACTTTTATCCTGTGTAGGCTTAGACCTGTACGTTCTTGTTCATTATTTTAGAAAGATTGTTCCCACATGTTCATAAATGCCACATAAATGCAAACTTGACCACAACATTTCAGTTATGGTTTACATCAGTCAAGCTCCAGTGGAATGTTCTGTGCACCAAGCGTGCTGGAAATTATTTCTGAGAACGTTCATGGAGAAAGAACAGCAATTGTTATCATTCAGGTAGAAAACAAGAAAAAAAAAAAGAAATCCAGACATACTGAATGTAAAGTGCTGCTTATGCTTCCAGTATAAATTCCTGTAATGTACATGTGTGTGATACAACGTCACCATTAAGTTTTTTTTTTTTTTTACTCTAAAATATGCAGAGCAGGGCTTTAATTAGTAAGTTAGTCTTTCACAAAAACCCAGAAATCAGTATGGTTGGTAAATTGCAGAGGGAAAATGCATATATTAATTTCAAATATTTTTCTACCTCTGTTTAAAATGTCTTTATAATGAAAATTTCAGACCTGATGGTAATGTGGCAGATATATGCTTAAGTTTTCACAATTTTGTTTGCTTTAAATTAGAATAGTTTGTGATTGTAAATAATGATCATTAATTCTCAGCAGCATCATAGAGAATACGAAATGTATCAATTATAACAACATAGATTGTAACACAGCGTAGATGTATTAAATAAGACATTTGAGGACTCAATCTAAAATGCCATGTATGTGAGTACATAGAAGGCTCATCTAGGTTTTGATATGGCAGTTCTAATTCAGCAAAGAATTTGATCCAGCAAAGATTTATGCAACTATAGTTCTGTGGCAGCATCAAGACTATATACTGTAAAAGATGATACAGAAAGTAAGCAAGTTTCCAAAATTGGTATTAGTATTATATGGTTATTTTAATTGTAGGTAGAGACGAAGGCATGTGCCCCTCGAAGGTTTCTGCATTCATTGATGAGCATCTTACATACCATTATTTAAAGCACACTGATGTTTTGGACTGGGTGGTTATGGAGACAGCGGTGCAGGACCATACCAGCAGAGTTACAGTAGCGGAGTTCAAAACGAGGGTGTGAACTGGGCTCCGGACTCTGTGCACTGTCAGATTCTGAAACTGCTACAAAGAAGGGCCGTAGCTGGAGTTATTACGAGAACTGTTGGGAAAAGTTTTGCATTTCTCAAAACCACAGATGTTGAGTTTTATTAAGAGGAAGAATCCTTTGGGATTCAGCTGGTTCTGAGCAAAACCCCGGTACAGGGCAGTAAGAGGGAAATAAGCCATGGTGTGGGGTTAAGAGATAGGGGTAGGTAATGAAATAATTTGTAATCTATATTATTTAACAGTGTCAGCTATCATGAATCTTTGGTTCTTCATCTCTCTGCAATCAGTACTTGCCAGCACCCAATGAGCTCCAGGTCACTTGCAGGTGATACTGGTTTCAGTGCTTGGTGACTGCACTGCAGCCTACCCCAAGTGCTCCCCCTCTCTCCCTGTAAAGGATTAACCTGGACGTCTGTGATCTGACACTTCACAAAAGATGTGGAATTTGATCTAGAACAGGGACTCCCAGACACCTTTATCTTGGCACTACCTTTGGCAGCAGCAGTTGTGGTGGACAGCTTCCAGCTCAAGTTGGACCATGTGTGAGCTGTGGAAGCCTGTGCTCCAAGATAATCTGGTTTGGGAGGGCTGGTTTAGCTCATTCCCATGTGCTGGAATTTGTATTGCTTTCTTATGAAAAGATTGGAGGAAATACAGGTTTCAGGCAGATGAAAGAGGGTAATCTAGCTTTGAAGGCTGGCGTGGCTAGCATTTCATATCTGTCCCAACAGGCTTCCATGAGTCCATAAAAATTACTTTTTATCACATTTGTCTGTGAAGCATCATTTTCTAGTCTTGAGATGAGTTTATTTGGGCTCTTTCAGCTTTTGAGTTTGTCAAATAAATATTTAGAAACACCTGTTTGGTTGGTTGGTTTTTCTCTAGAATAGCACCTTTTTACCCTTTGTCTTGTTTCCTCCTCTCCCCCCTTTTTTTTAATTTTTATTATTTTGTGTCCTTGTCTCTTAAATGATGTGATATACAGAAGCTTTGCTTCATTTGTTAGAATATGGCTCACAGCTGAGGGCAGTCAACAAAGAACAGATCAAGTCAATCATTTTTCTCTTGTAGCTTACTCTGGATATTTAGTATAAAGAAAAGCAGTTACTTACTATTAATGAACAGCAAATCAGAAAAAAAAAGTGTAGGAAGGAATGATGCTGTAATGCATATAAATGGCAAAAAGGGTTCTGAAAAGGAAAAAAAGTGAAAATATCTTACTTTTGCACAAGCTGCAAGACAATTTTTCTTTCGCAAGATAATCAGTAAATTTCAATCCAAAGCAATTATGGGTGAAGCATTATGTGGAAATCATGCAGATTTAACAAAAATGCTAATAAATGCTAAATATTAATAACATGGAACATTCCTTCCCTTCTCTCCCCTCAAAAGGATGAAAATCTATTTTGGTTTTGCACAGATAACTAAATTTGACGTCATTTTAGATGGGTCTTTTCTCCTCTGTGTTACCAAACTACTTCCTTTGTGAATCCTCATCTTCTGAAGCTTCTCTTCCAAATTTTAGAGGTTTGCTGCCTCTTTCCCATTTCCTGTGCAGTGAAAAAGCTGTAGGGTTTAATTTTCAGTAAGAGCTTCTTTGAGATCATTGCAGGATTTGGTGATGGTAGTTGTATCTTCTTATAGCCTGGCTCATCTCAGGCCTGGATCACCTCTAGAAGTTCTGTAGGTAATGTAACCAGCAGCAACTAATAATTAAAGAGGAGAGGATTAGTAGGAAAAACTAACAACTCAGTTAATTCAAAGGCATGTTAGGGAAGGTGTTTCTTATAAATAATTCCTCCACTGGGGATGTACTAAGGACACTTTGAGGTGAGAGGTCCAACCTGCAAATTAATGCATTGGGCCATATTAGTAGGTACTACTTCATTTTGAGGATGAGCTGGACAACCTGGGAGAGCTTATCTTAAACAGGGACAGTAATTACAGGAATTATTAATTTGGTGAAGCTACAAAGAGGTGGCTCTGGGTCTCTCAGCCACCAAATCTCCTATCCCACCTGGCTCTTGTTCGGGACTGTGGGGTTTCTGTCCTTGTGGGGAAGAGGAGAGGGGCCACTCCAACATCAGCTGCTCCTTACAGGCTTTACAGAGAAGGATGAACCTCAGGTTGCTGTAGTGCTGAATGCACTACTACTTGCTTGATTGTACCAGTGAACACCTCTGAAAATTCTGAGAAACTTGAATGGAGAATGAGAGGCTAGGTGGTTTGTTTGGGGCTTTTTTGGGCTTTGTTCTGTTTTTTAAGAAAGCTGCTAGACTTTACAAAACTCCTTTTCCAGCAAGAAATCTCTCTGCACTTCTTATTAATCCTCCTTCCCTTCACTGTCTTTTTCTTGTGCTTTCTCTCTAGAAATTTTTTATTTTTACCTTGTTTGTATCTTGCCCTTTTATATATCATTATGATCCAGTATTTCTAGTTCCAATAGTGTTAGGGGCTTCTTTAACAAAAGTGCCAATCAAATGGAAATCCTAATATTTCCCCTTAGTTGCTGTTTATCAAAGGCTGTAGCAGCTGTGGCCAACATTCATATTCAGATTCATTTTGCTTGCTTTTAAGATCATAGTTAAAGAGCAATTTCATTGTCTGTTCCTAATTTATATTAACTTTCCTTGTTTCAATCATTTGTTTTGGTAAGTAACTGTTGGAGGCATGTCTTTTCTCCCCTTTCTTCCAAATACCATAGTATAGTGCAGTAATTAGTTGAAGTTTGAGGTGATCTGTTCCCTAACTCATCCTGTAAATATCAATGCTAACAACAGTGTCTTGTGTTTTTTTTCTTTTTCTTTTCTTTTTTTTTTTTTATCAATGTGCTTCTTCCTGTGTGAATAATTATGTGTCTAGAAACAGCCATGGAGTGATTTTGCTGTACTGAATGGGGGAAAGATTAATAGTGACATTTGGAAGGCAAGTATATTGTCAGATTTTAGAACCTTTGATACTATTATCCTTGTTTTTTGCATGGCAGTGGCTGTTTTTTTTTCCCCTTTTATTTTTCCATTAATGTCATCCATAACCTAGGCCAAAGTGAATGGGGGTACTGCTAGGGATGTCTAGCTCACAAACATGCTGCCTTTTCTGATCTTTCCACTTGGAATGGATTCAGTCTAAACTAGCAGGGCAAGTGCCATGACATAACGAGTAAGATGCCTGCACTGAATGAAATGCAGCTTGAGAATATATATGCATGCCTCTTTTCAACTTCAGCCAGAAATACTATCGCTTCTTTGCAGGGAGGATTTAATTTCCCTTTGAAATAAGAAATAACGTGGTGGTATACTTAATACTATAGTAATAGCACTTAATACTGTAGTAATAGCACTGCCTTTATCTCTAGGACCTGCATGCAGCCACCGTGAACCCAGACCCAAGTCTGAAAGAGTTTGAAGGAGCAACGTTACGCTATGCCTCTTTGAAGCTCAGGTACAATGACTTCAGAAATCTCTGTGGAGTGGACAGCTCCATTTTGTGCTGTGCTGTAATTTTTATATGATTTTAAGGTTGATTTTTGTCCTCTTTTTTTTTCCGTAACAGAAATGGTCCACAATCTGATGATGATGATTCTTGTAGCATCAACAGTGATCCAGAAGCCAAGGTCTGTAAGAAGATCCCTAATGGGATAACAATTAAAAATTTGCAATTGTAAACATAACTTGCAAGGTGCAGAATGTCTAGTCCTAGGTTTTGAAATAACTGTACTCCCCCTCTTGGCACAGTGTGTAGATTGACCATGCAAGACTAATTCCATCAAAGGAATTTGCAGATTTAAAGCTTCATTCAATTTGGTCAGGAAAGTGTGACTTATTTTAAAATAATCGCATAAGCCAAGAAATTGAAAGTTACAGCTCAAGATTCTACTGTCCAACTGTAATAACTGACCCTTTGCACAACTAACTGAGTTTTCTGTCCTGAGTGAGAGAGTGCTCTGTTATTTGTCATGGTTGGATTGCTTCCTGGGGCATTCAGCGACAAAATTTGCTCTTTATTCTCCAGTTTGTCCCTTTTAAAAATACTTTTCCTTGTTTATGTGGCTGCTTGAACTAGCAGCTAGTAACAAAGAATTTACTTTTTAGAACAAGGAACTTTACATTTTAGAACAGAGAATGCAACCTAGTTTGAGGACAGAATTTACAGAGAAAAAATGAGACCATTATGTGAACAAGCACCATAATTAAATCAGAGCCTTTACTGTTGTAATCTAAGGTTTTAGAGGAGAAAGAAGCAGCAGAAGGTTTTGAATGCTTGTATACACATCTCCAGATTTGCCTTGTTGACGGTTTTGTCTTGCACTTGCATTCATTTTTAAGGATGTATGTGAATCTCTGTAATTGGAAATCCAAGTAATTTAAATAAGTGTTTTGCCTGTGCCATACACCTGCAATGACTGACAGGATCCGAAGCAGTAACAGAGTTAATAATTATAATAGCATTAATGATATATTTTATGAGAGAAAACAGACTGATCAGGGTACTTAAACTTCTTTGTCATCTTGATTATTTGGCTTGTGATGTTTAAATCAGATGTGAATAAATGTGTTTGGCTTGGCAGGCTGGCAGTTAAAAAGCAAGGGTTTCAGCTGGGCTCGTTACCATGACAAGCACTACATTTTGAGCACAGTAAATGGAGCTGGAGGAGTGATGAGCATTAGGTACCAGTCCTCACAACCAGAAAGCGATTCCTTTCAAGATAAGCTCATGGTATAGAAAGCATTATAGGGAGGCAGCATTTTCATATGTCTGACTCTTTACAAAGTGATTTGCACTGGATAGAATTAGGAGCCCTTCCTGCATTGAGAACTGCAGCAGTATTTTTGTGGGCAAATAACTCATGTGTCATCATCTCCTTTCCCTCTCTAGCTTGCTGTTTAAACTTCAAAATTTGTGGAACTGATACCCACCTGGTGTCTGTGAAATGGGTCAATACCAAAAGCTTGTCCTCTTTTGTCTATCACAGCTGGTTTTGTTTCTCCTCAGGCAAAACCATGCTGATGACAAACAGGTAACCAAAACTGAGCGCTGAAACATTCACAGAAGTGACTGAGAGGACCAAGACAAGAAATACAGGAGAAACTATATGTAGTTTGGGGTTTGTGTTGTTTGTTTGTTTGCTTGTGTTTGGTTTTGGGTGCGTTTTGGGGTTTTTTTTTTTAAATCACTTGAATCAAAGCTCCTTACCTGCCGTCTGTCACTGCCAGATGGGGATGTTCCGCAGGGGCAGTAGTGACGGTGTGCATGGTCCTGTGGGTGAAGCTCAGCAGGGCTCATGTTGCTTTGCAGCAGGAGAGGCTGTAGGCAGAGCTGTTCTGCCCACTGCATCTGCCTCTGCCCCGAGGAGAGGACAAGCAGCTGCTGCATGGCCGTACCTCACAGGGACACAAAGTGATCGGGAAACAGCAGGGAAAATCTTCATCTCTGCAAAATGCTCTGGGATCTTTAATTCTCACATGGATGGGAAGGGAGTGTGGTAGGTGGATTCCTTGCTAGCCCATTTTACCCAAAATATTGTGAGAAGTCTGATAGGACTTGAAACTGGTGGCCTGAGACTTAAAAAATCAGATTTTTTTAGCCCCTTAGGCTGTCCTCCGCCACGTGACATACCTTAACTACATTTGATTGAAGCTTGCTTTTGCGTGGCAGCAAACACAGATACTTTTTCTTCATTTCAGCATAAGAGAAGGAAGCTTTTTTTTCAATAGAGAGTTTAGTGAGTTAACACTAAACTCTCTATTGAAAGAATTTGTTAAAATGAACCTTGTTAGAGATATTTTAGAGATTTTAAATCTATTCATGACACTGGCCAGTACATTTGAAAAAAAAAAACATTAAAAATTAAATTTCCTCACTGGCACGGAGTAATGTTGTCTTTCAGCAAAGGGAACCATGCCACCTTGTGGAAAGCTGAAGTAGTTGTCTTCCCCCAGAGTCTGTCAACTTCTGCAAAGCTTGTAGCACTGCAGAAATGTCAGGTTTGGGAAAACTGTGCCATTTTCTTGTGAGAAAAGTGATTTATGTAGCAACACAGTTAAGCAGTCAAAATTGTCAATAAACAACAAATGTTTCTCTGTGCATCATGTGCTTAAGATGCAGTTCAGAGCTTCATATCCTTGGCATCTTGGTGCATGTCTGCACAAGGCCATAAAAGAGAAGGGGAAGTGGGAGAAAGGGGAGAATGATTACGTTCTTGATTTCAGTAATTTATTTTGGTAGGAATTTCTTGAAGAGGTGGCTCATTGCGCTTGACAAGGATCCTAATTCTACGTGTGAAACACGCACAACTGGAAATGAGTTTTGAATTGGTAGTTCCCAGGAGATAGATCATAACCTTGGTTAATTTGTAGAGCAACCTGTGCCTTCCTAATTGAGTTTCAACTGAGGTAAAAAGATGCTTTTGCCAGTCCTGACCTGTAAATTCCTCTGGGCTGTCTCTTTTTACATCGTTGTAAAATGTGATGGCCATGTGTAAAATAGAGAAAGATGGTAAATTTTTTCTTTGCAGTCATGCAAAGAAACCGAACCTCCTGGGAAACCTGTCTTTGTCCCTAGGAATAGGATGAAAAATAGAAAGCTCGTGTGACCCAATTTCTCCAAAATAGTTTCAGAATTGGCCTGTTCAGCCTGACATTTGGGCTCACCTTTATTCTCTCCTTTTAAATGTGGTTTTCTGCTACAGCCTAATTTAGTCTTTCTGTGTTAAGCATGGATTTTCTAATTCTCTATCCACATTAGCCTGTTCAGCTGAACTTCAGTTTCTGGCCTTGCCATTTAGAGTAGTTTCAGCTATATATCGATGACTAAGAATGGGAAGAATGTATTTATACCTGTGGAAGTACTAGGCAGTTGCTCCAAAAGTCTGTTTCCTACTTTAGAAACTAGTAAATATTCAGGATCTCAAAAGAAAGGAAGAGAAGACTGTTTCCAAGAGGGGTAGAGGTAGGAGATGCTGATGCAGGTATTTAAATTTAATTTCTTAATTGTAGGTGAATGAAAACACAGTTGGACACATGGGAAGTGAGTTGCTGATGAACTCCTGTGGATTACCCAGGCATTAGGGATTAACCAGTTGGGCTTTTTGGAGCTTGTCAGACAACTTGTGGCTGTCATAGAAGTGGCCTGTAAATAGCACTATTGAAATAACTTTACAAAATACTGTGTGCCCCCCAAAGTGTTAATATCCATCTCTCTGTTGCTTTTCTTGCTATGGGGGCAGGTATGTGTGTTTTTGAGACATCCTACATTAGCTTCTTTCTGGTATTCTCCGGAAGAAAATGCCATGGCTAGACACAGGAGCGTTAGGAGGTAATCAGTGTGTCTCCTTGGTGATGGAGATGAGTCAGATTTCTAATGCAAGTGAAGACTTAACCAGACAGGAGGAGTTTTTGCCATGTCTAGTAATTCCAAGAAAGGATCACCTTTTCTTACTGAAGTCCATATTCTCTCTCACAGTCGGAGTAGCTTCTAAAATTATTGGTGCAAACAGGGAGTATCCAAATTTTTTCAGCAGTTGCAGAGTCCACCTCATGCTGCGTATAATCTTCTCACAAGCACATAAAACACTACAAAAAGCCTCAGTTCAATTCATTTCAACTAATGGACTCAGTTAATGGACTCAATTCAATTAATTAAATCTCAGGAGTTTATTCCATTGTAAGTCTCCTTAACAAAAAAAGATTAAATCTAAAAGAAAAAGTAGGCACTTTCAACAGTTTTTCTTCCAAAATGGTACTTCGGCTTGGTTTTGGAATAGGAATTTGTTTCTTTCAAAAACAACCCTTGGTTTTCATTCCCTAGAAAACAGGACCTGTTACAGGCTAGAGAACTAGAAGAAATCTTGAACCCATTCATTTACCCTTATAGAGAACCACAATATATAATTCCCATGTAATAACTTCAAGTTTCTTCTTAAAATATTTTGGGGGATTTTTTTTTTTTGTTTTTCCTTGACCAGTCTTACTGATAAACTGATTCAAGTATTCCCTTCCTTAGATGGTCAAAAACCAGAAGCCTTTTAACCTAAGCTTTTTGAGGTCATTTTTCATCCTCCTGTACTATGTTTAGCCATCTTCTAGTACATTTATAGCAGGCAATTATGTCTCTTCTTCAGCTTACTTTTATTAAAGTAAACAAGCTAAGTGCTTTTAATTATTCATAACGAGGCTAGGAGAGTTACTGTCTTCTCATGAGTCACTGTTTTGCTTACTGTTTTAGCAGTTCTGTGTTTTCTGTCTTTTAATTTTTAAACATGAGTGATCAGATTTGTTACTTCGGGTGGAGTTTTTCCAGGGTCTTGTAGCTTGAAAATTTTCTTATTCCTTGTACCCCACCCCCCAATCACATCATACCTTCTTTAATTGTCAAGTCCCAGTACTGACAGTGACTTTGCTCCAGGATTTCCAGTCTTTTGACCAAGAATTGTTGCTGGGGTAGTAAGAACATAAATAGCAATTACATTACAGGAGGATAAATGATGCAGACAGGAGCTGTGTGAGTCATGCTTTTCCCTTGAAGCGATTACTACCTTGTGAGTGCTGTGGGTGGCCAGGTTGCATGGGCAGTTTCGGTGTGTGCTGGTGACCGCTCTCCCCATGGGGATGTAACTTCCCTGGCCGCCAGCTGGGTGAGGCAGCGCTGGAGCCAGCATGCCCTGCCTCCAAAATTGTAGCTGTGAGGGCAGGTTTAGATTAGATATTAGGAAGAAGTTCTTCACTGTGAGGGTGGTCAGACACTGGAACAGGTTGCCCAAGGAAGTTGTGGATGCTCCCTCCCTGGAAGTGTTCAAGGCCAGGCTGGATGAGGCTTTGAGCAACCTGGTCTAGTGGAAGGTGTCCCTGCTGATGACAGGGGGGTTGGAACTGGATGATCTTTAAGGTCCCTTCCAACCCAAACCATTCTATGATTCTGTGATTCTCTGAACGTGCTGCTGTGGCCCCCAAGTAATAAGAAAGCATTTCCAAAGTGAAACAGTGCTGTTAAAATCTGTAGCTACTGTACCAGGAGGTTCCAGCCATGTTTGAGAAAATATGAATATACCTGACTTTTGATATTAGGTTTGGTTTTGGTTTTGTTTTTTCCTTTTTAACGTGGTGGTGTTTCTTCTAGTGGTGGCTGTTTAAGAAGAGATTTCTATTGCTTCACCAAGTGCCAGTGTTATCTTCAGTACCGTTTCTCATGGAGATGCACAGTGTATTTTTTCTTGGCTGGAGTCTGTATACCGCATCTCGCTGTGCACAACCACTTAACAAACCTGGCTGTTGTGCAGAACACAAGAAAAACCTAGCTGCTGCTCTTAGAGATATATTTTCTTTCTTGGAAGAATCTGTACTTCCTCGTATTTTAACGTTTCTTATTTTTGAGTAGTTTTAATCACAATTTATTCACTGCTCTGTGCTGCAGCAGAGTAAACTTTCTGGGCCAGCAGTAGTTGGTGTATGATCGATGAAGGAGCCCTCAGGAGTGGACAGAAACCAGAGGAAGAACCAGTCCTCATCATACTCATGTCCCACAGGCAGAAAGCTCCTGTTGCCATTCTGCAGAGCAATGGATTTGGTGCACAGGGAACTGCCGGTTCAGCTCAGCCTCTGCTGATATTGCTGGCAGACCTCCCCATCAGCTCATCAGCATCTTTGCTAATACACTGCAAAGGTAACCACAGCTTTCAGCTCTTCAGACTCCCCACTGGAGACAGACCATTTCACCTCTAAAAAAATATATAGCCTCTGTCAGCTCCAGCTTTAGAATGACCTGTTGATTGTGAACTTCCCTTGAATGTCTGTTTATCATCTTGCTGCTACAAAATGACCTGATCAGATTATATACTTGTATTTCTCTTCAATTCTTTACATTAGCTTGCCAGTTTAGGGTGGTTCAGGAAAATAGCCCGCTATAGTCTGCAATGTCACAAAGTTTACCATTCCATTGCACAGATTTTGAATGAGAAAAGGGCAGAGTGTGTGTGTATATAGATTAAAAAAATATATATTTATGTATATTATATATAAGTTATATGTTGTGTATACACAAGTTGAAAACATCATGGTACAACTTTGGTGGGTTATTTGTCCATTGTGGACCTGCTGAAAGATATATTCTTGGAGGAAGTTAATTTAAAAATCAATTAAAATTGAACATTGTGTTGAATGACAGAGCAATATGCAGCATGTATATTTATTTTGGTATTAGTTCTAGCTCTAAATTTCACTTAAAAATGCAGAGGTCTTCCTTGCTAACATTTCCTGCATTTCATCAAAGAGAAAAGGGAATGGGAGGTATTATTTATCTCTTAAGAGTTTTAAAAACATAAGATATGCAATACATCATAATGCCATGTTGCTCCTATGCGGGTATGTGTTATTCCATATGCTTGAAGATGATCGCTCCATGGTGCTGCAGGGAGGCAGCGTGGGAGTAAATGGGTCCTCAAATGTGGGCGGCCCACCAGGGCTCGAGATTTCTGGACTCAGGATTCATGTTCATTGAGTCTTTTTCAAAGAGTGGGAATCAATCAAAAGTGACTTTGGAACCTATTGTAAACATCGTTTCTACAGAAAATAAATTACTCTTAACAATGTTGCTTCTAAAGAGATGTGAAATCTTGACTCTAGTGAAGACAGAAAGTTTTTCTCCATTGATTCCGTAAGGTTGAGAGTTCACCTGAAGGTTTTTGTTTGCTTTGTTTAAGTTGGATGTCATGCATATTGCTTTTGAAATGGTGCACCACAGTACTGAATAAAGTGCTGCTGGCTGCATTAGAACCACTTACATCTGTTAGTCTGTAGAAGAGCCCTCACCAGAAAAATACAACTTTTAAGGTTAAAGATAATAAGTGCAGAGCATTAGTTTTTAAGAAATGAATGCACACATTCTTTCATGCCCTGTAAACTCCTGCAGGGCTTGTCTTTACTGACAAAGCATATGTATGTTTTGGGGTCATTTTTGTGTGTTACAGAATAATGAAACCTGCTTGAGTTACCCTAAAAGTTCAGTTATTTTGCAAGATAGACCCTAATTTGAGCATCATTGCAACAATCATCTTGTATTAGTTTCTGGTGAAAAATACAACTGCCTCTTCACTAAAGAAGAGTGGTTTTTGTTTCACTATATTAAAATGAACCCTAAAACAAAGCAAAGTCCATAAACCCATCCTTTGAGGATGTATAGTCAAGGTATCTGCTAAGCACCTAAAATCAGAGCCTATTCTTTTCTGAGAATAGTGGAAAAAAGAATAAGGTGATTTTAATTTCCTCTTCAGAACTACATACAGCAAAAGGGTATTAGTGTCTGTTCTTTTGTTGCTCAACTGACTAGGTTTTTTTTACTTGATTCAGAAATACAGTAATGAATAAGAAATTTGGATTCAAAAAGTCTTGAACCAGCACAATGGTCCTGCAACATTTTCTTGCCTTGATCGAGCAGTTTTGACCTCTGGCTGTGAGCCAGCAGGAACCACAGAGACAGAAGTATTAAACTCAAAACAAGAGAGGGAGTTGTGTCATCCTATGCATTGGAGTTTGCAAGTCCGGAAAAAAATGAGACTGTAGTGTCTTGGAGGTTGAGTAAGGGACTGTTAAAGCAGAAAGTTCAATATTGACCTGTTCTGTAGAAGTAATTTATCATAAAGGTTATTTTTACAGTATTTGTAAAGCCCTCATATTTTATTCCACAGATTAGTTTACAGTCATCTACTTGAAATAGCAATTACTAGTGGATTTCTGAATTCTGTTGTGACCTGAATATCTGTGTCCTTATTTTTTATGGTAGGCACGTTTTCAGCAATTCAAATAATACAACATGAACGGCAACAGAAAGCTGGAAATGTTGAAAAATCTTCTTAGTATGTTTTTGATTCTGCATTTTGAGTTTCTTGTAATTAAGAATTTTGATGTGACAACTGTCAGTATTTCTCTGAGAAAATGGATGCATTGCAGTCTATTAATGTCAATTAAACGCAAGTGTTTGCTTGTTCATTAATTGCACACGATCTCTTTATTCTGTTGTGACTTTAGCTTTGATCATCTCCAGTATTTTCATCTGGAATCAGTGCAAGCTTTCTTATGTATAGCAGGCAAATATACTGGAACATATTTCCTTCTTGGAATAGGGTAGCTATATTTTAAGGTATTTGATCTTCCAAAGCATAAAATGTTTGTTTCATTTTTAAACTATTAAATGCAATTTAAATAAAATAAGTGTAATTTCCAAGATTGTGTTGGCTGCATAAGAAACAGTTAATTATGTGACCTACATGCTGTGTCTCAGGCACAAGCCTGCTCAGTGGTCTGTGATAAAAGGCCTTATTAAATACTGTAATGATTTACATATGTCTGCAGACAGATAAAACCTTTAAAAAGGAAAAACATAAAGGAAAACAAAGATAAATCCAAGTCCTTTAGGCTCAGAAGAAGAAAAGAAATTGGTAGCACAGATTTAAATAATCAAGGCAAATATACACTAATATAAATGTTCATAGTGGCTACCAACAGCTGTGTGATCTGAAAAACAATCAGTCTGTGTATTTGTAATGTTCATTAGTTTGATGTTTTCATACTGGTGTTCTAATCCAATTTTTCCCTGTAATGGGATCTTTCTACCCATGCCCTTATGATCCATCCAGTTTTCAATGCTACTCTGCCATCAGTCTCGTGTAATTGATCTCTTGTCCTCTGTCTAGTAGGGGATTGTATCTGCTTTGGTTTTCTCGGGGTTTGGTTTGGTTTGTTTTTTAAAGGTACATGCTTAGCGCTACATGAGGCGACAGCTAGAGTGTGGCACTTGCTTATCTGCAGAGATTTGTCACAGCTCTGCATTTCTGTCAAAGCTCCTTCCAGGGTGCCTCTTGGAAAAGCTGCTGCAGAGCAGAACCCTGCCCTGTGATGAAGGCTTTGCACTGCCAAAGAGCTGAAGTATGAACCACATACCTTCAAACCTAAAGCTCCCCCAGCTTTAGGTGATGTTTTAGATCAGAACTGAGCTGCAAGGGAGGTTTACAGCCTTTTACAGAGTTTGCATTACAGCATTTATGAGTTTGGTTTTTTGGCTACAGATCATTAACTCTGAAACATTAATTGGATTTGCAGCCATGCAAACATATGTTCCCCAGAACTGTAAAACTGGTAAGTGACACCTGTGTTTTAATTTCTGCCCACCTGTCTTTTCATGGGGCAGTATTTGAGAAGGCAGCCTTTTTTTCCCCTGTATACTTTCTTTGCACAACATCCTATGCAGCATCACAGGAAATGGGAAGTTTCCAGTCAAGATGAAAATAGAAGATTGTTAACATACTGTGGTTTAAAAGACATTTTTTTATTCACTTATCTCTGACACACAGTGTTCATTATAGTGTCTTTGATCCTTCCCCATCCTAAACAGCAGTGATCCAAATACAGTATACAGTTCCTAAATCCGTCTTTTGTCCTGCTGCATTTATCAACTTTCTTTGGTTTTCTTCAAACCTAGTTCTCTTTGCCAGCTCTTGGAAAGAGTCTGGGGACAGTAGATTCAAGCAGGTAGGAAAAATCATGTTTCACTTCTCTTTATTCAGATACGTTTTTCTAAATTATCCTTTTTAGAGTTTTGATTTGAAGGTAAAGCAGAGGGTTTGACCAGGCATAAAAAAAATTAAGGTTTTATTTTGTAAGTTAATGCTAATAAGTATAATGTCATACAAGGATTATTTGCTTACTCTCCAAGGGAGAAGAGAAATCAAGCAGACTACTGTAAACCAAAAGTCTGCATCTGAATTATAAAATTATGATTTGCCAATAATTACGATTTGCCAGTAATTATCTGTGAGCCCTGCGCAGAGGAACTTAACCAGCTGGCATCACCAGGAATGTCTGTCTTACTGAGCTCATAGACTCTTAGACAAGGGGAGCTGCACTCTGGTTTTCAGCTTGACTTGTTTTGACTCTGGATATTAGTTCCAGGAGGAAAGTGGGGGCATTAGCAAAGCTTTTTCAGGTGAAAGGAAGCACTTTTGGCTAGTAAGTACCGTTGGTGGGAGCTGGGGAGCCATGATGCTGTATTAGTGTGCTAGAGAACTAAGCAGTTCTGTTGTTGTGCCTAGCTCAGCTAGCCCTTCTCTAAGAATTTAGGTCATACGTGATTGGAGGCACTAGGTGGTTTGTTTCTGCTAGGTTTTGTGTTCTTTTGTTTTAAAGAGTACCTCTGAGTCAAAGAATTAAGGGAGGAGGAAAAACCTACCAACAATAACACATGAAGTGAAACTTGTATGAGAGACCTACAGTTGCTGAGAATACGCAGAGAGGGACGCGGGCGTGTGTGCGCACACTTACACCGCCTGCTGCCCTACTCCCCCCTCTCCCCCCCCATAGGTGTGTGTATATACTTTTATTATAATGATGATAAATGAATCATAGTATATAGCACATTACTCGGAGTTGTTGTATTTTCTAATGCTGAAATCTGCATGAAGGTCTGCCGTCACTAAGTCATGCCAGCACGTGTATTCAGTTAGAGCTAACTGAGAAATAAAAGATTGATCATCTTTAAGTGTATTTTGAGCAAAAGAATATTTCTTGTCTGTGTATACTCAGGGACATAGGCATTGCCTTGCTTTGTGAGTGGGGTGTTGAGTCTTTCTGGGTTTTATTGAGAAGTATTTTTATTTGCAGTGAGTCTTTGGGAAATTGATTTGTTGTGATGAAGCTGTTCTGAAACATTTTATTTGGGTTATAGTAAGGGCTTCTTCTAAAACACGAACAAAAACTTGGCAACTGCTAGAAGCCAACTGGGTTTCTCATGTCTACCTGGCTTGGAAGCACTGAGGGGGAATGGAAGTAGGGAAGGAAGCCAAGCCCTTCACATGGAGGGGAATATGTGGGATGGACAACAAGAGTGTCCCATTCACCTTGCTCTCCTGTCATGTCAGCAGGCTTAGGAAGGGAAAGAAATGCCATGGATGCCACCACTGAAGAAATTAAAACATAGGCTAAAAATGACCAGGGGGAAGAAAAAAAACCCAACCAAAACCAGTCCTGCATCTTTACTAGTAAGAGATGCACCTGCTGTCAACTTGAACTGGTTATCTTTCATCAGTTTTTTGCCTTCTTAAGATATACTCTGTTCACTGCAAGTACTGTACTTATCTCTGTGTTTGGAAAGCACCTAACAAATTGCAGATGATGTTGGGATATGTAGAATCATGTGTATATGTATTTAGTTTTTCACCTCTCCTAAGCTAATTTAGAAGATGATTTCTCTGCTAGTACTCTGTTGTTCAATGTAATATTGAAATACTTGTCAAAAACCTTTCTTCTGGTACAGTAACAGGCTGTATTTTAAAAGCTTGCAAAGATAAATATTTAATACCCCAGTGGGCATCACAGCACTTTTAGCAAGAGCTCTGAGCATCTGATGTGCCAAAACCAATTCTGCAATCCTGAGACTAGATGACCTTAATAATTGTTAAAAAATGGATATTATAGTGTCTCGTGTAGCCCTGAAGTGAAGAGGACCCCTGAGTGGTGACCCCTCCTTTGTTTCTTGTTTCACCTTCTCCTTCATCTCCCTTTAAAATGTGAAAGCCAGCACTTTTGTGGGTTTCCAGCAGAGCTGGTTCTGGAATTTGCATATTGGTTTCCTTGCTTGCAAAGAAAAAAAAAATCCACAAAAATTCTGGAGGCATGAGAGGCTTTAATATTTTACCCACACTCACAAAAGGATTTAACACAATTTGCAGAGTGTATTTGCTGTCTGATGCCTTCAATGAGATGCATCATGAGTGTCTCATTGGAGTAGGTACCAGAGGTACAAGAGGCAGGCTCTCCGGTTTGGCTTTCTGCATGGCTGGATGAGTGTGTTGTGCAAGCTGAAGGAAGGCTGAAGGAACAGAGAAGTTTTAAAGGGGAGGAGAAAGAGACTCATTAATATTTTTACTCACTGGTGAATTTTATTCCTCCCTTAGTTTGCCAAAGTTGACATATTATGCATGTTTAATATACTGTGGTGTTTTGAAGTGTTTTTTTGAGGACAGTGTTTCCCAAATGGCACACCAGTGATGGTGTGTGAGCTTGGTCTATTCACTGACTTCACAGCAGTTTTTAGGAGGTGGCAAATTGATATTCAGCATCTGCTTTTGAACTCAGAAGCTGATTTTTTTACTGCATCTCAAGTAGAGGAATTAATTGGTAACTCCAGCATGGACCTGCTGTTGCTGCTCTTGGGCTGTGTGCTGGTGTGGGCAGGGTCCTGCTGGAGGCAGCCGGGCTCCCAGCAGTCACCAGTGCTGGCTTAAGCCTTTGAGCAGCTCCCAGGATCATTGCCTGCCTTCCTGAGACCCACAGGATGCCACTGACAGCCAAGAAAGCTCTGTGGCACAAGATAGCAGCACTGGACAACAAGTGTTGGTCTTTGCAAGGTCAAAATTGCGCTGACTACCTACCAGGGAACTCGATTGACTGAAACAATTGCAAGTCAGTTTGCCAGAACAACACAGCATTTCAGGACAACATAACACTTCAGATTAGATGTATGAATAGCACTTGCAGCAAGCAGGGTACCAAGGACTGAGTACTAATTGCCATGAATACTTGATCCATCTTGGCAAGGGGAGGCTTGTGATGAAAGAACAGAGGTGTTACACGATGGCAGATTTTCAGTTATCAATGGTAAATTGTCTCACTTCTACTTTTGGCACTTGTGCCTGCTGAATCCTCCACCTCTGTAGACAGCATTGTGTTAGCAAAGAGGATTTGGATGTAAGGAGTGCAACTTCATGTCAGTGCTGGTGCACTACCTAATCACTCGAGCAAAGAGTCACAGGGAAGCCAGAGCTGAGAGTTGGGGTGGGATTCGATTCGGCAGCGTTCAGTGGCAGTGTCTGTTGCCATATTAAATAGCTAGAGACAGCAGGGATTTGATATTGGG